>NC_072735.1:134491025-134718525 GCF_026930045.1 Uloborus diversus | reverse complement strand
ATAATATTGAATGTGTTTTCTAAACCTAGCCTATATAATGTGTTCAAGAAAAAAATAACAAAAAATTAAATTTGTTTATACATACCTGTATCAAAAATTGTTTTTGATGTTCATTTTTCGTCATTTTTTCATTGTAATCCTCAATCAACTTGACTCCTCTTTCTGCAATATCATTTGTACATTTTAAGGTTGAAATGATATTTTTTCCTGTGCGATAATCCTCTCTGTTTTCCCAATTCAGCGGATCGTCCTGAAGAAATTCAACACAAATACCGAATCGTTTAAATAACTGAAGTGAATTGGCGGACAATAATTCAGTTGGTAGATCTTTTTGAACAAAATTTTGGACATCTCGGATTTGCAACGATAGTTTTTTCTCAATGACTTCTGTCTCTTCATTTTCTTCTTCTTTTTCATTCACAGTTTCTATGTTTTTACTTGCACATTCCATAATTTTTTGAGCCATTCTAATTTTTTCAACTCTCTCAATTCTATCGTCAAATATTGCCATGGCAGCACACTCTTCACTTAGATACCATAAATGGTTAAAAAATTTTGTTATTGCAATGGTTGCAATGTTTTCATTAATATTTTTAAATTTAACCAATTTTCTCAAAAAATATATATCATTTAGGGGAGCTCCTGTAGTATTCGTTGCTGAAAACCAGGCCTCTACATAACAGTATACAACGAAAACGCAAATTTCTGCATTCAGTTTGGAATTATCCTTTCTCATTTTCATTTGATCGCGAAATAAAAAAAGTTTTAAACAATAAATCGCTTTAGACATCCATCTCGCTAAATGATATGCACCGGGGGCCCTAAAACTCACATTTGTTTTATCTCCCAAAAAAATGAGCGTCAATTGCAAAAACTCTTTGTAGTCATCACGTGGTTGCTCTTCTGCAAGTTTCTGTTTCACAAAATAAATAATTTCGGGCGCTACATCTTTCAGTGCATTATAAACGGCTTCATCGCTGGTATAATCTAAAAATTTCATTTTATCAATATTCTTCCAGTTTTCTTTAAGTGCTTTGAATTGAGCAATTTCAGGGCCGGATGTTACAATTGCTTTTGTCCTCGTGAATACACCAGCCAAAACGACCTCAAATATATGGTGTCGGCATGGAAGCCACAAAATATCTCGCCCTAACCTTTGTTGAAGCAGAACTGCAGCTCCTTTTATACGTCCAGTGTTTGATGCTGTAGTATCAAAACAAAAGGCTTGAATTTTTTCGGTTAAATTCCATTCATCAGTGATATGGAACACAGCAGAGCAAACTTCCGATCCTCCTGATGATGCAATTCCAGGTACTCCTAATAATTGTTCAAAATCTAAACCAACCGCGATCACAGGAAGCCGATCAATTTTCTCATTTTTTGTGATATCAGGCAATAATTTGGAATCCCAATGCACTTCAATAAAATTTGCATCATTTCCTACCGATTTTATTGATGAATATTTTATTTTCCGCAAAATCTCTCTATTTCTTTTGATAGACGATCTATTGAGAACAAACTCGGTGATATCTATATTAAGAGCTTCTAGGACGGCAGAAATAATATGCATTGCATCCCTGTCACTCACTTTACATTTGTCCAAGGCAGCGGCCAGGCGAGGTGTCATTAACGTCTTTCGTCCTCTCTTGTTTGAAGATGGACCCTGTTGAGATTCCGATATGAAATATATGTCATCTTCACCGTTGTCTTGATTTATCACTTTTTTCTGTGAATCTTCGTGTTCTTTATCTTCCATTTCAAAATGTCCAATCGAACAACTAGAATTTTCCAACAAATCTTCTTTTCTTTTCAACTCTGCAGCTGTGCGTTCTTCTTTCCGCTTTTCCTTACGTAATAATTTGATATCTACTCCCAACATACAACCTACTCTACCTTTCTCCCTTTGCTTAATTAAAAATTCTCTATCTTCGGCGATTTTAATCTCATTTAACGCATTTAAGGTGGCAATATCGAAAAGGTTGTCTAAAGCTTCTTTAAAATCATTTTCTTTTTCTCTCTGCCGTTCAGTATCTCTATTTTTAGATTTTTCTAAATTTCTGACATTATCGTACAAAGATTTTAATTTCGAAATACAGTTTGAACGGTTTTGAACTGGGATTCTTGCTTTTTTCCAAAAAACGACCACTTCATCAATAACTAAAGCACTGCTGTCATTAAGATTTAAATTTACCACTCTCATGTTATAAAAAAGTACACTCAAAACATCTCGTTTACATGGTAATTTACTACCGCAGATTTGATTTTTCATCACTCCAACTAGATAAATATTGTTCCGCAAAGTGGACATTTCAGCACTTTTATCAATTACTTATATAGCACGTCTTTTCTTATGCACTTCAAGTACGAAACTAAAACGAATGTAGCATTGAACAAATAATATGTAAAAACAAAATTGACTTGTCGAGACTTGTAGTCGCGCTTGCAGCGAATTCGAACGCACTTGGCGCCGACTCGTCGTAGCATGTTAGACAGTCAGATGCATGAAACTTCAAGGCCAATGCGGCACGTGTTAATATTATCGGATTGAGCTGAAATTTTGTATTTTTAATGTTTTGGTGTAACTGAACAAAATTACAAATAATTTTGAAAAAATATGAACTTTCGAAAATAAGGACCACCCTAATATATATATATATATATATATATATATAGCGTCATACAATAGCTTTTGAGATAGATTTCTCTACGTGACATATTGAATAATATATTTTGCATTTTGTTTTCAAAAGATATAATCTGTAATTTAAATTTGTTTTAAAAAACCCGGTAAAACTTTTGAAGCTTTTTGTTCTATGCGATTGTCTTTAAAACCCAGCCGAGAAAAACTACGAAGTTTTAAAAGTCTCTTATCAGACTTTACAAATTTCAGAAAGTATGTTGACGCTAAATCATTCTTTGATAGACGATATTGAAATACGCGTCTTTTCCTCCTAAAGCTGATTTAACGAAACGGTTTTAGTCGTGGAAAAAAAGACCCAGAATTCATTTTCTTGCGTAATGAACTTCCAAAGTTTTAAATAGCACCTTTGATTTACAATAGTGATACTGTCTATGAATAAAATATTGATCAATACACAAAACTTTGTCACAAAAGAAAGTATGTAACGCAGTTTCACTTTTTAATTAATCAGATTTTAACTAAACAGAACTCTGAACTTTTTCCAAAGTTAAAGCATAGATACTTGAAGTAACGCAAATTTTGTTTTAAACTATAATACATTTTAAATGAGAAACAGTTTTTTATTGTTTCTTTGTATTTATCTAATTTTGGTTTTACCACATAATTGCTTTCAGGATTTTATCAATAGGCATTATATCTTTTTTTATTAAACACTTTGATTATCTTTTAAGTACTTACGCTCCTAAACTTGCATCTTTTGTTGTTAATACATGCGCATTATAAATAAAATGTACCAAAAATCTTACAATTACGCCTATAAACATTGTTCGTTAATGGTGTTCTTCCCTACTTTGAAATTCGTTATTCTTTTATTTAACTTCTGTAACAATTTAATACGAGGTTCTTAAAAATAGTTTTTATAAATACCAAAACAGAAATTGCGTATATTACTGTTTGTAAGCCTAACAAAATTTTGAAACCTTTAAAAAAATGAAAATAATTTCCAAAATATCGTATTATATAATTTAATAGTCTTCAGCATATGTTTTCCAGCTCATTAAAAAATTTAAGTAATTGTGAAATGTTATTAGAAGCAGTTGATTTCTCGGAAAATTTCAATGCTTGAAAGTTGTTTTTCCATACTTTTTGAAGTAATTAAAACAATTTTAGAACTGTCTCTCAGAGCTTGATATCTCAGACACCTTAGGATAGTATTTTTAAAAAATTGTCTTCTTTTTCTATAAGAAAACATGACATGAGATGACTTTCACCTTAGTTAGCAGGGATTTTAGGGCAAAATGTAGAACTCGGATTTGTCTCAAAAAAGAAACGTCATTATGATTTTGTTTTCTTCTTTTAGGCTGATAAATTTGCAAAAGATGGAACAGTATTCTGGACATGTAATTAAATACAAACTTCTGTTTAAATCAAAAGAAAAAAAAAGTCTTTTTTATTTCTTTAAAAAAAATCAAGTAAATGAATGATTAGCATACAGTAACCTATGCTTTTATTAAAAATTTCACTCGCCACTGTAGGAAGACTTTAGGTTTTCCTTTTGTCATTTTACTGGAAAGTAAACCGCGCATTTGATAAACCAATATTCTCCTTTCCAATACATATTAATAATTATTTTTTTCTAACTCTTCTGTCAAAATGTTCTTCGAGATGTATCATAATCTCAGTTTGTAATGTATACTTTTCCTCATAAAACTACTATACCATTTTTTTTTTTTTGCAAAAATATTTAAACTAATGCTAAATTGCAAACATTTCCTTTTATTTCTAACAAATCTAAACAAGAATTATATTATCTCATTGTCACTAGTTAATCAGTTTTTCAAAAGTTTCTTGCGTATGATATAAATACATAATGATACAAAAATGGTTAACCTTCAACTAACACAAAGAAATTGCTAAAATTAGTGAGGAAAGTGTGCTTATATTAGATACATATGTTCTTACTTTAAAATTATTTTAATGAATTTGTTTAACGGTCTTCATAGACACACTTGTCAATAGTAAGAAAATCGTTAACAACAGTTTTCAAAAATTATGATAAATAATTACACTTAAAGAACTTTAATTTTGGACCTCAGCTTCCTTGCACCATTTATATTATTTTCATAAATTTCCTTATTTCATCAGAGGATGTTTCGCAAAACATGATGTTTCTAGGATACTTATGATCTGGGAACTAAGGTCTCATATTACTAGCAATTCCCATTTTCATTCATTAATGATGTTTTTACTCTCTCATTACAGAGAGTTCCTAAAAACAAACACCAACGCTATTTGGAAGTAAAAAAGTTTTTTATTACAAATGAATACCATACTTTTCAACCATTAAACTTATCAAACACCATCAATCAGAAAAATAAGTTTCAGAAAATGTTGTATTTGTCCTAATAAATTAGCTGTACTTTCCTCTAAAAGTTTTACCTTGTTTAAAACTTAAACATCTTGTAACATTTCTCAAAAAAACAGTTAACACCTGTAAAAATATACCTTTTAATAAGAAAAACGATAATTATTATGCGTTATGATGTTAAGCAATTCTTCTTTCAGAAGAATGGAGTTGTTTCCATCAGTCAAAATTACTACTTTTAGTCACTGAAATTGATGGAATAAGCATAAAAAATAACTAAAAAGTAACTGTTAAGCTAAACTAAATTCATGCAAACTATTGTATTACCTTCAGGTAAATTAATGACAATTTTTTATCTTTTACTATACTAAGAGTTTTTCTTTTTTTTTTTTAAGTTTGATCAGTTGGTGATGGGTACATGTGAACACAACATATAAAGGCACATGTGGACAAATCCCATATCCTCTCAGTAAAATTGATATTAGTGTACTCTAACACAGCTATTCCCAAAGTGGGTTCCGTCGATCCGCAGATAGGGTTCACATGTGCCCCCGTATGGAGGAACATGTGAATAATTGAAGATATTTTTAAAAACTTATCAAAAAAGTTAGTAAAAATTAACTTTTTAAAAAATCTCATCCATAACACAATCCATAACACAAAGAAACGAAAATTTAATCATTAGAACATTTTTACACTGAAAATTTTTGAAAAACATAGACATCCTTGAAAAACATAGTAATTATAAAAAAAATGTTCACATGTGTCTCCCTTTCCCCTACATAGCTACATGGGATTATTGTTTAAAATTGGAGAGAACTGCTATAGCTGTGTATCAGGATTTTTGTGGGGTTGAAATGAAAAGTCAGAAGAACATTGGAATTTAACATTCATAATTGCATGATTATTTGCTGCCTAATAGAGACTCGAACTGTCCTCGAGTAGTAGATAATTATTAGGTAAATGCATCATTTAAAACGTTTTAAGGGAATTATATCCTAACAAGGAGAGTAATTTCTATTGTATTAAGATTAAACTAAAGAATGTATCTTGTTTTACATGCCACGTTAAATGTTAAGACTAAAAAAAAATTTAAAAAACGCTGAAGATTAAAATGTATGCATAAGCAAAAAGTATAAAAACATTAATCAACATTACTTCAGCTTCATTTTTAATCTTCAAGACAGAAATACAGTAAACTTTTGATCATCCGCGGAATAGGGTGACACGGTAACCGCGGATAAGTGAAAACCGCGGATAACCCTAATAATAGGTTTAAAAAAACTATTCTGGTGCACACAATAGTTAAAATATATGAATAACACTCTCATGCATACATTTAAATAATACGTAAAAACTTCGCTAATTTGCATCTACTAACATTGAATGTAAAAATTATACATAAAAGTTGAAAGAGAACAATAAAACAATCATTCATTTAAAAAACATTTAATTTACCGTTAAAAAAAACGCGGATAATCCGAACCGTGGATAATCCGACCGTTGATAATCGGGAGCTTACTGTATTGTCATAAAAGGAGATTATTTTTATGACAAGCATTGACTATAGTCTAATTGTTGTTATTGTTTTTGCTAATGCCATCTGGGAGCCCAAGCCTTTCCCTGTTTTGCGCAGTAAGAAAGAATTTAAGGCAAAAAGAAACAGAACCTGCGACAGTGAGGCACCTACCGGGAGAGGAGTCCGACTTAGCCTCTATGAGGGATAACACTAAAGATTATTTTCTGCATACAAATTATTTGGTTATGTGAAAACATAAAATTTGAGATATTATGATACATTTAGCAATTCACTGCCAATGTATCACTGCTTTGTTTTATTAGCAAATTCACTGATCGAGTAACACTCGGACGTCATCAACAATGAAACTCACACCATAGCATGATAATTTTATAATAATATTTGTTGGTAATGTTTAACAAGGCCTAACTGATTTCGGTAAAATAACTGTTTTACTGGAAACTCATTTTAGGAGAATGAAGAAACGAAAAAGTGATCATAAATGAACGTTATCTACTGGAATTTAGGATGAATCCACTGGAGTTCAAATTTCAACTCTCAAAATATCAACAGGCTATTGCTTCGTTCGAATGTACAAGAAATTTTCACCCTGTCTTACCTTTCGGGCGATTTTCTAGTTGGTAGAATGAACGACAAAGAATCGCCTGGTAACACAACACTTTTTTAAATAGTATACAGATACGACCTCTGTACTTAAAATAGCAACAAAAATATACTTAAACGCGTAAATACTGCTTGACTTCATTGTTTGCTTTAAACATACAGCGGTGGTAATTAACTAAAGACCGTTATGATTTATCACTTAAATATATATTTTTTTTCCGAATGCTACTTATTAAGTCTAAAAAATCACAGCATTAAATATCATTTGTTCTAAAATGTATTGTGTCAATCAAAAATTACATTTTAAATAGCAATAAAGGATTTAAATTCTTCGGATACAAAGAATTTGTCGCAATATTCTTAAGATAAAAAGCGTTCCTTTACGCTAAGTTAGGACCATAGATAGGATAAATAACGAATAAATACCTTTGTGCTGAAAATTCAAAAAATCAGTAATCCAACGTCAGAAAGAACAAATATTGTAAAATATTGCAGACACGTGTTTCGGTGTTACAAGGAACACCTTTTTCAATGCAAAGAAATGTGAGCTTCTGGATGAAAAGTCATCCGAGAAAAGCTTTTCTCGGATGACTTTTTATCCAGAATGGCTTAACATGGCTTATTATCCTTATTATCCAAAAGTCATCCGAGAAAAGCTTTTCTGGATGAAAAGTCATCCGAGAAAAGCTTTTCTCGGATGACTTTTCATCCAGAAGCTCACATTTCTTTGCATTGAAAAAGGTGTTCCTTGTAACACCGAAACACGTGTCTGCAATATTTTACAATATTTGTGCTTTCTGACGTTGGATTACTGATTTTTTGCATAGATAGGATAGTTACCATAGGCATTTAAATGATGGGATCGGAAGTTGACAAAATTCTAGGAAGTTTAACACTGGTTGAGAGTATCTCATCGAATGCTAAAAATTAATCTATGTAATTGAATAATAGCAAATGAGTTTTCGGGGAGAACTTACCGAAATGATTTTGAAGTTTTCACAGTTCTGCATAAATATATAGTATGTGAGAAATCCGTTATTAGATTCGTCGGGCTTTGCACCCGCTTTAAAAACTTACCCCTAGTTTTAAATATTTATTTAAAACAAGGTAATATTTATTTTTATCTTACTTTTGAAATTATTTTGTTTCAATCAGATTAAATGATTTTTGTTTCAATCAGATAAATCTAAGTACATGCAATGACAGGAAAACGTAATCCAAAAACTCTTAGCAATATGAAATTTTCCAAAATTTCACCCTTTTTTCCACCATTTATGAATTTACTAAGTTAATTAAGAAGTAGTAATTGCGTTTCAGCATAATTTTAAGATAATCAAGTTGCATGTGAAAAATTACTCGGCTTAATTGAGTGACAGCAATTGAATCTACAGAAAATCCTAAAAACTTGATCCTGAAAATTTAACCGCGATGCGCATTTTTTAAAACAAACTGCTATGTCTGCACCTTTTTAGACATGTTTTAAAATAGATCCTATTTGATTGAAACGAAATAAATAACGAAAATCATATCATAGGAAAATGTTTTTTTTCAATATTATTGCGTGTTTATCTGGTACATTTTAGCTGATGTGGTATTTTATCATTATTTCATATACATACATAAAGTGTATTTGGCTTTAAATTAAAGCAAAAAAGTTCTTGCATTAAGGAGCAGTTTTAATTTAATAAGTATATAAATAAATAAAAATTAAAAAATACTCCTGAGATAATTTCAGAAAATGAAAGATAAAATTAAAAACATCTGTTATTCGAATACTATTTATAAGGAAGATGACAAGCTTTTGGAGAATAAAAAATTAATCTTGTAAAATTTAGCTTCGTTCATTTTAATAAAATTACAATTAATATAGGTAAACATTATTTATTTTAATTATATTTAAATAAGCAACTATGACAGTTTTCGTATTGCGCTAATAGTATATAATGGTTATAAATAATAAAACATTCTGCTTAAATTGGATTTTCTTTTATTATTTGAGATTACAGAGAGCTGTTATAAGAAAAGAAAATAGTCAGCACTGATCAAAAAGGTAGTATAGTTTTAAATATCATGCTTTGTTTTATTAATCCATATCATAAAAAGTGTTTCAACAATTAAAAAAAAATATTTGAGCAATCATTTGAAATTATTTTGCGTAATTTAAGAAACAAAAGTTAGAAAACATTAGTGCAATTTGAAATGTTCCGAAAGTAGTTTATTTTTAAAGTTCTGAAAGTTTCTGAAAGTTTTTTTTTTTTCATCTTAATAATATATGTGCACAGAAAATACTGAAACCAGAAGAACCTATCAAAAATGTATCCACATAAAGCAGATAATATGTACGAGCGTGTAGGATCGTTTTAAGAATCCACAGTATACTTCGGAGCATCATCTTTTTTAACTAGGTACTTTCAGACGCAAGAGGATTGCAAAGCCGAAGCCCGAAAAATATCATTCTCCCTTCGCCACCTGGCGACTAAGCGTCTAATCTTGCCGACTAAATAAAATACCCAACCATCTACTTTTCAAAAACCCTCACAGATAAATGTTACTTCATTTTATTCTTCTCATTTATCAAACTGAATAATTTTTCTATAGCTGCCCTATAAAAACAATCCTCAGTTCTTTGGTTACTAGACGATCAAATTTTGCAAATGTCCATAATTGAAAAAAAACATTGGTGTACGAATAAATGATTACTACTTTTACATTGCAGTAATTTTTGTTCTAACAATTTCAGTCAGTAAGTTTTATATTAACGAATAATTACCTTTGTGCTTGAAAGTTAAATGAATGAATTACCGAAGTTTTAATGCATTAAAATTGCACATTACTGCAGACACGTGTTTCGGGGTTTCTTTCCTCGGATGGCTTATTATCCAAAAGCTCACACTTTTTTGCATTGAAAAAGCGATTCCTTACGTGTCTGCAGTAATTTGCAATTTTTTGCATTAAAAGTAGGTAATTCATTCGTTTAAGTTTTATATTGTTTGGCACTAATCATCTTCATTAGTAGGGCGATGGTCCGCCCTGAGTGACACCTATCTGGCGAGGTTGACACTGGAAAAGAGGATTTAAGAGCATCTTAATAACATAAATATTTTTTTCCTGAAAATTTCCCCCAACACATTTTAAATTATATTTAGTCTTATCTAATCTCCATGAAAAAAGAATACACTGTTCCAGCGGACACTTTTCACGTGCATCTAGAGCAAACGTCGCATAAAATCCATTCGCACTTTATACTGGTCTTTTAAACGTTCGTTATACCAAAAGACAAAAGCGTCATTACGGGAAGTAGGGGTATGGTAATCCCCGGATGCCACCCATCTGGCGGGTATGATACCAAAATCGTATACAAGAATTAGTAAATAATATAAATATTTTAATTCTGAAATTTTCCGCCAAATTATATTTCATCAATCTTAAATGATTCTCGAAATTGCACGAACTTCAATTTTATACAAAACATTAAAAGCTTTCTCTTTTTCGGAAGAGGTAGGGGGAAGAGGACATGATGCCAAATTATAGTCTCGGGTGATGCCTGTACTGGGAACGCTACTATGTTTATGATTTATACATACTTAATTCCATAGATTATGTTGTCACCAATAGTCATAAATCATGAAAGGAAAACATTTCGACGCACATAGATTTTTAGGCCATAAAACTTCGTTTTTAAGCACAGTGCTCTTACGATTTGTTTCGGTATAAAGGAATAAGAGTTCACTTCTTTAGCTCACAGCAGTGTTGATATACTTTCGTTCTAATAATATTAAAAATAAATTTGAGCGAAAACACATGTGAACTGTTAAAAAAAATTATGCAACTATCTATTAAATGTGAAAAATAGACCAACTGTTTTCCAGCCGTGGGTATCATAACTTGTCGGTACGTATACACGTAAAAATAAACTAAAATACTAATCAGCAATCATTCGGAGGTGAGTAAATCGAAATGTAGGCCGAAATTCGAATAGAAAACCTTTTGCAAAAAATATAAACTTCTGCAATTTGTGGCAGTTAAAATCAATTATGGTTCACTATAACAATCCATTCAAAATAAAGTTATCCGAAAACTATAAACATTTTTTCATTAAGAAATCTCTTATGAAACCGAAAAATTCCTTCACACTAACTTGGATTAAAATTTGATAAATGCCTTAGCTCCGTCGATTAATTTTACGCTTTCAGGAATTACGACAATTTCGAGTCATTTGTTACAAACTGCAGATTAACATTTTGTTCAAACTTGTAACAAACGTCATATTTTCGAAACAGATCTTAAACTAGAGCGAATTACAATAATTTTAAAGTGATTTAATGGCTCTCGGGAAGAAAGTTTAATGAGATGATGCAAAAGTACATTAATTTATAAATAGAGTGTTCCAAAATGTTTAAATACTTTCAAAACGTTGTACTTTGCTTTTACATTTATAACTTCTTCATTAAGATTAAATGCAGTTTACGAAACAAACATATGTGAGCAACAATCATATTGAAATAAACTAAGCTTAAAATAGAAATTTCCAATAAATCTCATCCATTTATTCTTTGTTGTTTTCGTGTTAGTAGTAAAATAATAAGAAGAAAATAATTTGATGCAAATACGATTAGAACTCTTCATAAATGCAGTCAGTTTCCAAACGAAATGTTAAAATGAAAGTATTCAGTACAAACATGTTTTTTTTTCTTTGGTGTTGTTATTGAAAAAGAAAATTAACTATTGAAGTAGAACTAAAGAACACATTTTTCCCCCTAAAGCTTTAGATAATAGATTTTTAAAGAAATGTTGCTATAAATGGTTATAGCACAGTTACAGTAAAAATAAGCGAACAGTAGAAATAATATTCTTTCGGAGCTTTGCACCAACAAAACTAGAATTTAATACGCACACACACACACACACACACAAATATATATATATATATATACATATATATATATATATATATATATATATATATATATATATATATATATATATATATATATATATATATATATATATATATATATATATATGTATATAACAATTTTTTAGTCTACAAAACCTCACTCATACTTTGTGCAAAGAAACATAGACTTCAACTAAAAATATAAAAAAGTAAATTGCTGGAAAAAAAATTGCTTTAGAATTAAAGATAGGAGTTATACTCTTCTGCACACTTCCCTAATAGCAGTGTGATTAAAATTGGATCTTTATGTGAAAGTTGTGTGTAGGTTGCACAAGAATCCGTCACTCGACGGTTACGAAACATCACTCTCTAAGGTCATTAACATAGTGCATCAAGTCACGAGTGTAGGCCCATTGTGACGTCACAAAGTCACATAGCAGTGATGCCTTCATAATATTGCTAAGTGACCGATTACAAATTAATTGTTTCAGATACATCGCAGTGAAGTCACATGAAATGTGTTATCATAATAATATCACAGTTCAACTTCTGTGAGACGTCACAATTCTGTGACTTGTGAGCAACGTGCTTCCTAGTCACGTCCCTGTATTTTTTTTTCGTGACATGTGTGCCATCAGGGTTGTCAGGTAACGGTTGTTACGTAAAATTGCGACTGAACTTTTTAGGAGCAATGTAAATAACAAATTATAATCCTTCAATCAAATTTTTAAATCATTACTACATATATAAAAATGCAGAACAGAGAAGTAAATCTCGTTAATGCAAATTAGCTGAAAAAAGTAAGAGAAAATGTATTGGTATTGCTCAATGTAAACAAACTAATGCCGAACGATTATTGGAAAAAAATTAAATGCTACAGAATATTAATAATAGCTGTACGTTACGCATACCATATTTAAAGGGAAAAAAAACATTCAATTCTGCAACATTCTGTCCCAAAAGGAAAATTCTATTTTATGTTTTTTTCTCATTTTTACGCATAATACTTGTTATATTCTTTAGTTTTGAACATTTTATTAGATGTGTTACGATATTAATGAGTGGAAAATATAATGCATAATTTAAAACTTTTCAATCACTTAATGACATAGTTAAATTAGTTAAATCTTTTTTTCTCAGATATTATTCAATCAATAAGATAAAACCTTTTTCAATGTAAAAGAAGGTCATGAAAAACTCGAACACGTGTACAAATTTTACCTTTTTAAATGATGTTTTGATAGTATTTACATCCATACTAATTTCCTTATTTTAAAATTGCAGCAGGAAAATACTCATCCACACAAACGCAAAGACAAAATGCAGATAAACAAAACGAGAAATAAAGTTTTTTGGCCTGAACAAAATCTAAAATAGTTTCTCGGAATGAAAAAAAAACAAACGAACAAACGATTCTACAAAGAACAATGCCAGTACAAACTTCCAAAGAAGTTCTTTTCTGTTTACCGAATTTATTTATGATATTGGGACCTTCTGCGACAAACTTCATAGAAAACAAATTTCAAGCATCGAAATTGAATTCCGAACTTCGATTATAATGAACAAAATAAACTTCATTTCTTTAAAAGAAAATAACGCTTTTATGCTCCCGAAGAATTGAAGTACATTTTTCAGGATAAAGGTCATATATACGTATAAATAAATAAATTTACGAACGAATTTTTTATTTATTTTAGATATTTAAAACTGTATCTTTCCTGACAAAAGATTTGTTTCCTTGTCTATTTAACCATGTTTTCTGCCATTTTTTATCAAAAAAAATCCATCTGGCGTACAAACTCGTTTTTAAACAGTTTAAATTTTCAGCTAAAAATAAAATCAATACTACATTTTGTATTTACAAAAGTAAATAAATAAAAAATGCGTAAAATAGATAGGTAGGAGGTAGGTGGGAGAAATGATATGGCTGAAGGAGCAAGAAAACTGAATTTATGCCGGAATAAAATGCAAAGCAGTATTTAAAGCTTTTCCGGTTAATTTAGCAGATACAGAAATTTGCTCAATTATAATCTGTTGCATTTACTGGAAAAATGATGCATCTTATGAAATGAATAACTGTTTAAAAAAAATACAAGCTACTATAAGAGTGTGTGTAATTCTGTTCTCCAACGTGGAATATTCTACATTTATAGGATGTTCACAAGCATAAAGTTACAGAAAATACACACATGCAAATTGTAAGTCCAAAAAAAGGATAGAAAAATTGCTCACATTTCATTCCGGCGTTAGTGCAACATTTCTAGTCATGCGACTGTCCCATTTCCCTCGAATCTCCATATTGTCGAAAAAGCAATGGATTAAGAATTATCGTTATGTGTTTTCCAATTTGGTAAATTGGCAAAATTACGGAGCAATTTGTAGCGCAAATAATAAAAATTATAAAACAAAACTCAACGTTTTGTTGTTTAAATAAACTTAGCAAATATTTCAAATGAGGAAACTTGTGTCCGGAAAATACTAAGTCCGGAAAATTGAATTTGTTGTTCTACTACATTGGCCATACAATTCTTTTTTTCCTCCAAAATTTGTGTTTCTCCAAATGAGGCAGTGAGAAGCAAAGGGATGCAATTGGACATTTTCAAGTTTTGAGTAAAACACGTTTAAAGATAACATCCTAGGTAGGCTTTCATTGAAATGTTTTTCTAAATCATGCTGTATAGCAGCAACTACCAGGGCTACTAGTACTATCTCTTGCCCCTAGACAGATGAGAGGTTCACCTACCATGTGTACTGGTTATCTCCAAATTTTTAATTTTGCCACTTACATCTCTTTGCTTCTCACTGCCTTAAATGCAAACGTACGCCCTTATTCAGCAGATCTTCAGAAAGTCAAACTGCCGCCGGCGCCGGTGGACGCCTTCTTTAGCTTAAAATAATGTTTCAGTCTGCGGTTTAGGAGCATCGAGAGTAAAATAAACTGATAAAAATGGGCGTTATAAAGCTAAAATGTGTAAAATCAGGCAAGATTTACTCGTTTTTAGATTTCATTAATTCCAATAAAAGTGTTATCTCATTTTTCTATGCGTAATTTGTGTCGGCTATTGATGATCATATAAACGTGGTTTAACGTTCGTAAAAAAAGAAATCGTTTTTCAATGCATTTTAAAAGCAAATAAAATGTACATGAATTGAAAGTTTAATGAAAAAGCATAATTTCCGTTTAACAATATTGCCAAAGAGATGCTACTTTAAATGCAAAAAAAAAAAAAAAAACAATTTTCTTCATAGCCGATTTAAAAGCCAAGATATTTTTATGAGCTTTCCTACATGGGCTGTGAAAAAGATGTAAATAGTTAAAATTTGTTAGAATTAAAGCAATTTAAATGACAAAAATGTAAAGAATATCAGCGTTAGGAACTTCTTAGTCAGTAAGCTGTTAAAAATATTTTTTTTTTTAATTTCAACCTTTCTACAATTTCCTGCATTTTTTTAGCAATTTAAATTTATCAGAACGAGACAACAAAAATTATTCGATTTTTATGTTCGTCAAACGTTATTACTACAAGAAAGTATGAATTCTAAATCAGTTATTTACAAATATCTAAGATCTTAAAATGCATCTCATTTTCCCACGTTTTTAGTATCTTTAACCTTTAGTTAAAAAAAATAACGCTTTCATGTCAATGACAAAAATATCATAGTGTCAATAGCTTTATCCAAAAGTTATTAATGTTTTTACAACTTATCTCATAATACTTTCATTTTACCTATACTAACACTTGAATAATACTCTTATCATTATAATCGTAATTTGTACATCCTGTGGAAACTTTTAATACTTATTTGTTTATGCAATCTAAACCGATAAATGTAAACATCAAATTACGTCACTTATACTTGACTTAGTTTACTCATTCTTTATGGCTCTTAAAATTGCAATTAATAAACTATTTAACCGAACAGAAATCGTTCGTGGATAAGGGAAGATGAGATTAATCTTCTTGAATAAAGTGTCAAACTGAATAAAGTTCAGTGCGAAAAAGCAATAAATCTTGTAAAGTTAGATTCTACTGAAAACTTTAAATCTATCACAGAGCATAATTCAAAATTAAATTGCGCGTTTATTTTTATACATCAACAGTGTACTGAATTATTTTTAGTGTGAGCCTGTTGACAGCAATTAAATTATGTTATAACGTAGCCTTTATGCTTAGTCATAACAAGTAATACAAACGAAACATTAAGTCAATTCCTACTTATGTCAACAAAGAAAATTATTCTTTAAATTAGATTCTATTAAATAATTACAATTAAAATAAATATATTAACATCAAGTGTCGTCCACTACAAATTTTTAAAAAAATTTATTAACGATTAAAAATTTTACTATATATATATATATATATATATATATATATATATATTACAGTGGTCCTTATTTATATGGGATATTTTTTTTCTCGGAATTCAACAAGTGACGTCCCCTAGTTTTGTGACACTATAATAAAAAGTAACGTGTGCAAAATTTAAACTCGATCGGTCAATAATAACACGTGCCCCTAGAACGTAGAACTTTAACACTTTTGATAAGTTTCCCACAATTCTTCGAGTTTTTACTTCAGACCCAGTACAACGTTTCTCTTAGGTTTGCAAAATATGTTTACAGTGAGGTAGCACTAAAATTAATCTTTTTAATTACTTTATATCATCTAAGGTTTTACGTTGAATAAGAATGAAATAATGCTTTAGAAACTTTCCTTAATCGTACGCTTTTCTCATTGTATCTCGATAGTGTGTTTTATTTTCCCGATAGTCTTGGACGGTCTGTAAAATAAATTACTGACTCATATTTGGTAAATTAGTTGTGAAATTCTTCGATTAATATTGTGCTCTTCTTTCAGTTGTATCATTCACAATTTTCAGTATTTTAACAATCTCTCTTCCCTTTAAATAGCTTCCTTCATTTTCCCGTGAATCAGGATCAAATAGGAATAAAATCTTTTAGCATTTGCAAATTACCAAACAGTTTTATTGACTCGTAATTGATTCTATAAAGAGAAGATCTTTACTAAGAAAGTACTCCAAATCATCTATTGTTATCTGAAATTTGTTAAACAGTCATGAGACACGTCTTCCTTATCACAAGCATTTTTTGTACTAGTCTTTTCCTATCTTCAAAGTTAATTCCTTCATCCAATACGGACAAAGCTACTAGTTTATCCCCTAAATACCATAAGTGATTTATGAATTTTCCAATCACTGTTTCTGCTGCATGTTCGTTGTCATTTTGTACGCTGCTAGTTTCAAAGGAGCCTCGATTGGGTTGCTGCGAAAAACCATATCTTCATACAGCATTTAATTGTAAAACAGCTTTGTAAAACAGCATTGAAGGACTTTCTTTTCATGTAAGGTCAATTTAAATTGTTTCCTAAACATAAAAAATTTCAAACAAAAATTCCTTTTGCCACCCATGTGGCTCAGGGATAAGCTCCAGGTTGCCGAAAACATATCCCTGTAGGAGAAAATTCACCAGAAAATTTTATTACAAATTATGAGAATTCTCTTCAATCTTTCTCAATTCCGCTTTTTACGAACAATAATAAATATGTCATCAACTTCGTCTTTTAGAATATAAGTGGTATGTGCACTTGATTGAAATGTTATAAGTTCTGAATGATGGAGATTTTTCCACAAAATTTTGAAGCGCTTAAAAAATTGAATATCTGATCGAGAACTAAGAAAGGCAAGAACCTCTTTAAGGACACACTCTGCAGTACGATTTCTACTACTATACACTGCGGCTAGAACAGTTAGCAATAAAGATCTTTTATCTAAGATATCATATACAACTGAAGAAATATCTAAGGAATTCCGAGTAGCTGTTCAATATTAGGACCTGAAGCTATCACGGTAATCCTGTCGGCGTTCTTTTTCCAGTTACATCTGGATGTAACTTTATATCCCAATGAACAACTACAAAATCTAAATTTAAATTCATGAAATTTGATTTTACCTCTCGAAGATTTTCTTTTGCTCTCTTAAGAAATGTACGATTGATCACTAGGTCATTTGGATTTAAATTAACTGCATCTACATAGGCTGTAAATAAATGAACAACATCTTTATCCCTAATATGGCATTTTTCTAACAGTGATGAAAGGTGAGCAGATGTCAATAGTTGTCATTTTTTTTTTTTTTTTTTTTGCATTCTGGTAGACCAGCAGTAGAAAACAAAAGTTCAACAGGTTAGGATAGATACCCATTTCGGTTTCTTAATCTTGTGAATTGCAAGAATTTGATGATAATAAAGAACTATGTACTGAAATAGAAGAAAATTAATTTAAAGTATAGATTTATACATTGTTCCGATCTGGATATTTTTTTAAAATTATATTTTAGCTATGGAAAATACAATATATTTTTATGTTAGGAGTAATCAAGGATTTTTCGAAATTTATTTTTTAAAAATTAAAAATTGTATAAGCATTTAGGTATGTTTATAACTAAAGAACAGCGAATCAAAATATAATTGCAATTACTTATATTTATAGCATTGAAACCTTGCGACTTTATTTGCCACACCTATTACATACACAGGGAAGTTTGTAAATCAACACCCCCCCCCCCCCAAAGCCTCGAGAAGGCACTTTGTTGTTGTCAAAGATCGTTCATTAATGGCCTAGGCCATTCATTAATGACCTATATAATCCCTTGTGTCCATATTGATGGGAAGAAACGTTCTCCTGCCGCTTGGTTGGAACAAGCACAGAAGAGCAATACGCTTGACCCAAGGCCATTGGTGTACATTTTATTCTCTGTAACATGTTAAATTTTACAGAATGAAAGTGAGAGAATGGTCGGTCAGGAAGTAGCAGCACCTATTGGAGTTCCAAATTATTTTAAATATAAAACGTTAGAATATTTTTACATAAAAATGAGAAAATCCGCAATTTTTTCTTCGAAACTCAATAAGGACCACCCTAATATCTATATGTTCGGGTGGTCCTGATTTTTAAAGTTGTAGATAGTTTACGCGACGCCCCCTCAATTTGTTTCATTATACAAATAAATGATCCTCGCAGAATTTTAAGTCAATCCATGAATATTAACCCGTGCCCCTAGTGCCCCCTTTTTTCAGTCTCGAAAAAAAATTGCGGACATTCGCATTTTTTTGTAAAACTATGCTTACGTTTTATACTTAAAGTAATTTTGAACTTCAATAGATACTGCTACTTCCAGATGGACCAATATCTCACTTTCATTCTGTAAAACATTACGTGTCTTACATGTTATAGAGGGTGGTACACGTACACTAATGGCCTTGGGTCAGGTGTACCGCTCTTCTGCGTTCGTTCCAAACCACGCGGCAGGGAAACATTTCTCTCCACCAAGATGAACATAAGAGATTATGAAGGCCATTAATGAATGGCCTAGGCCATTAGTGAATGATCTTTGAAAACAAAAAATCGCTTCCTCCAGGCTTTCGGGGTGTTGGTTTTTAAAATGGCCTTTTATGTAATAGGTGTGGCAAATAGGTTCACTAGGTTTCAATGCTATAAATATAAGTAATAGCAATTATATTTTAACTCCCTGTTCTTTAGTTATAAATATACTTAAATGTATATGCAATTTTTGAGTTTTAAAATATAAATTTCGAAAAATCCTCGATTACTCAAACATAAAAATGTACTGTATTTTCCATATCTAAAATATAAATTTGTAGAAAATCCGGATCAGAATAATGTATAAATATACTTTAAACTAATTTTATTCTATTTCAGTATATAGTCCTTTATTATCATCAAATTCTTCTTGCGATTCCCAAGATTTAGAAACCGAAATGGGTATCTATCCTAACCTGTTGAACCTTTTTTCTACAACTGGTCTACCACAACACAAAAAAAAAAAAAAAAAACTTGACAAATATTAATATCTGCTCGCCTTTCATCACTGTTAGACAAATGCCATATTAGGGATAAAGTTGCTGTTCATTTATTAACAGCCTATGTAGATGCAGTAAATTTAAATCCAAATGACCTTGTGATAAATCGTACATTCCTAAAGAGAGCAAGAAAAATCTTCGAGAAGGAAAATCAAATTTCATGAATTTAAATTTTGATTTTGTAGTTATTCACTGGGTTGCAAAGCTACTTCCAGATGTAACTGGAAAAAGAATGCCCGATAGGCTTACAGTGATAGCTTCAGGTCCCAATGTTGAAAAGGTACTCGGAATTCCTGAGATAAATTTAGGTACTGGACTTTCTTAAGTTGTATATGATATTGCTTACTGTATAATACATTTGCTTGCAATACCGGTCGTATAAATTGTGCAAACTTAACGGCGATACATACATTTGGATTGTCATCATCATTGCATTTCAAAGAAATTCTTGCATCTCTTAGTTCTAGACCCAATATTCCATTAGTTAAGCGTTCAAAAATGTTGTGTAAAGATCTCCGTCATTTAGAGCTTATAACATTTCAACCACGTACATATGCCATTTTAAATTTAAAAGACGAAGTTTATGACATATTATTGTTTGTTCAAACAAAAAATTATGGAAGATCTCTCCATTTAACATTACAGAGAATTCTCATATCTTGTAATAAAATTTCCTGGTGAAGTCCCTTTTAAAGATAAATCTTTTCGCCAACCTGAAGCTTATCCCCGATCCAGATAGGTGGCAAAATGAATTTGTTGTTTAAAATTTATATATTTAGGAAACAATTTAAATTGGCCATGAAGAGAAAGCCCTTAAATGCTGTTTTGCAGTTAAGTATAAAGATATGGTTTTGTATAAAGAAATGGTTTTTCGGAACTAAACCAATCGAGGCTCCTTTGAATAATATAATGTGTCTAAAAAACTAGGAGAGTGCAAAATGATGACAAACATGCAGCAGAAGCAGCGATTGGAAAATTCATAAATCACTTATGGTATTTAGGGGATGAACTAGTACCTTTGTCCGTATTGGATGAAGGGATTAACTTTGAAGTTAGGAAAAGACTACTCCAGAAAATGCTTGTAGATAAGAAAGACTTGTCTGATGACTGTATAAAAAAATTCAGATAACAGCAGATGATTTGGAATACTTTCTTAGTAAAAATCCTTTTTACAGAATCAATAACAACTGAATAAAACTGTTTGATAAGTTACAAATACCAAAAGATTTTTTTCATATTTGATCCTGATTCATAGCAAAATGAAGGAAGCTATTTAAGGAGAATAGATATCGTTAAAATTATGAAAGTTGTGAATCATACAACTGAAAGAAAACCACAATTAGTCGAAGAATTTCACAACCAATTGACCAAATATGAGGCACAAAAGCAATTTATTTTACAAATAGTCGATTATCTCGAAAAATGCACACAATCGAATATGAGAAAAGCGTACGATTAAGGTAAAGTTTTTAAAGCATTATTTCATTTTTAATCAACGTAAAATCGTTTAGATGATATAAAGTAATTAAAAAAATAAATTTTAGTGCTACCTTACCGTAAAAATACTTTGCAAACCTAGGAGAAACAATGTACTGGGTCTGAAGTAAAAAGGATTTGTGAGAAAATTACAAAAGTGTTTAAGTTCAACGTCCTAGGGGCACGTGTTATCATTGGCCTATCGCGTTCAAGTTTTGCACACGTTACTTTTTATCATAGTGTTACAAAACTAAGGGGTGTCACTTGTTGAATGCCGAAAAACAAAATTTCCCAAAATATATATATCTTAATATTTCCCAAAAATATATATATCTTAAAATTTTGATATATAAAGCCTGAGTAAAACTAGTACTCTAGTTTTTTCGTAAAAACTGGAAAACAAATTAAGAGAATTTAATACTATCGTATTATTAATTATTGATGTTCATACGTAAGAAATAACGCAAAAGACAGGATTGTAAAGTATGAAATTGTCAGAAAAACATTGGTGTATTCATAGTTATTTTTTTAGCCTGAGGAAAAACTTTCTGGACACTATCACCTCAGTTAACAATATTGTGGAAACATTTCAACTTGTATTTTTGTCATTAATTTCATCAAAGTTTTGGTTCTCTTTGTTAAGATATTAAAAGGTAAAAGAAATTGACTGTTCATGAAAGAAGGCAGATTGAAGTTTTTTCTTTAACGGGGATGATTAGGCATAGTATTATGAAAAAAATGGAAGATTGTAGATTGATGTCAATAACTTTTTTTCAATTGAAACATAGTTATGGCAAAAAGAGTTTTGGGGAAAGACCTAAAGCTTTGTCTTCACGTGACGGAGGATGAGTTTGCAAACTTACATCACTTGAAAAGTATTCAATCAGGAACCTTATTTAAACAATAGGTTTAAATGTTTGTCAAAACTATGTATATCACAATTAGAAGCTGTGGAGGTTTTATTTATGCAGCAAAATTGCCTAAGCTTCATTTATTAACTAGACTCAACATCAGGAAATCATGACCTGGGGTAACCAGTGGATGCATTTTTTTTTCCTGACGAAAAGAAGTGGAATTTGGATGAACCAGACAGATGGAAGCACAATTGACATGCTTTACGAAAAGAAAAAGAATTATTCTCCAAGCGCCAATTAGATGGAGGATCTAGCAAAACTTAAGAGTGCTTTGCTTATAACGATATGGGCTCCTTATGTTTGTTTCAAGAAAAATGAATTCACAAGTATATAAAATGTCCTCCCAAGAGATCTTTTACCAAATGCTGAATGTATTGCTGGAGAAAATTGGAAATATCAGCAACACAATGCACTTATGCATTCGAGTAACAGTGGAAAAAAATGGTTCCAAGTTAACAATGTTGAAACTTTGAAATTATCAACTAAGTCTCCAGATCTTAGCTAATATAGAATGGGGTGACTTAGCAAGATGAATTTATGCAAATGAGGAACATTTAACTTCATCAAACACAGCTGAAATGTCCTATCGAAGATGAATGGTGTAAAATCTATCACTAACGCTGTCAAAAACTAATTTTACTCATGAAGACAAGAATATTAGAAGCAATTTGAAGAAATGACTCCTACACAAGCTTATAAATATTTTTATCTTTGTCTTCATTAGCTTTTTTTCTATTTTGGTCTTCAAGATTTTACTCAGGTTTAAATATTGATCTGTAATATTTTCTGATAAAGAAATACACTCAAACAAAATTTTTTGCCTTTCTAACTAGTGTTTAAGGTTAATAATTTTCATTTAAATGATTTTTTGATCCTGAAGTTTAAGATGCGTCCAATTTCTCAAAAAAGTTTACTGGCCTCTAAGTTTTTAGTCAGATTGTATATGCTAACAGTAAGATATCTTATTTTTGCAACAATAAGATATCTTACTGTTATTTCTGGGATTAGATATGCCTTATTGTTTCTCTGAGGCAACGATATGGAGATTACGAACTAACAGTAGGATATGAAAATGAGATTACACCACTAGCGTTATTTCTTATGATCATTTGAGGAGTTTAGTATAAAAACTATTTCGATCCAAGAGTTTTCGAGTGTTTTTTTTTTTTCATTATTTTATACTTCATTGTCAATTTTTTATCATGCTAGAAATGATTTGGAATGAATCCTTCTCAATAATGTTAAAAACCGCTGCGCCGTTTTATCAAAAAAATCCGTTTTACTACAAGCCAGCTCAATATCAGCTTTTAATATAATAAAACTGGAAAAACGTACAGTAATATCAATTACATTACTCTAACAAATTGCTTGATCAACGAACAGTACTTTGTACTCGCCAGTTAACGGTGAAGTGAAACACAGCATGAGTTTAATTCGAATTTGAACGGACGATTAAAAAATAAAATTAAATAAGGCCAATTTACAACAATTTTCTATCTTTAATTTGTGGAACGGGAAGTGAAGAAGACTAAAATCAAGTGAGCAGGGTGGGTGGCTGAAACATTGAGACCAAATAAAAAGTGGAGAAAGTAATACTTTTTTTTTTCTTGAAGCAAAGGTCCTAAGTCACATGATAGCATTTGAAGTAAAGTATTAGAGAAATAATCATCTTTCTTTCATTAGTTTTACGCAATGTGTGCTGCCTATTCGTCGTAGTTGAATTACGTGACTTGGGATCTTTGCTTCAGCGTTTCTCAAGCCAATGATTAGACTTGCTCCCCCCAATCACTAACTTCAGCTGGGGGTTGAGTACAAGAATCATTTTTGACCCTAATTGAAGTGTATATCGCGCACGAATTGAAGCGTTTGCGCAGCCACTACATTCTTCATTAAACCTATCAATTAAAAGTGAAGAAATTATTCTACAGTTTTCTTTTTGACACCATTGGAAAAAGCGATATTTTTTATTTCAGATCTATCTCGACTAATGTCGAAAACCTAAGCTTCTATCTCGAAAGAAAAAAAAAGTTACAAGTTACCTTTTTAAATCAAGTTCAAAAAATCTCATTTCCATTCAAGTTGTTAACCATTTCCTTTCGCGTTTTAATTCCTTAAACTTATATTATATTGTGTTTCCATGGTTATGCTTTTTAAATCCATCTTTCTCGATCTAATTTCTTAGAAGTATTTCAATATCTTTCGTCATTGTTTGGGAGGAAAATTTTGCATGATGTGTTTTTTTTTAATTATTTATTTATTTAAGCCTAGTTGTTGAATATACGTCACTTGACCCAATTTTTATTTTCAAGGTAGACCGGGCAAAGCCGTGCTAGTTTATTATTAATTTTTTATCTCAAATGTTTTTCAAAATCAGGAAATTTTTACCTATCCAAACTTTAATGATTATTTTTTCAGTTACTTTTAAGAGAAATCATGACAAAATTTTATAGACAATATTTTAAGAAAAATACAATTATTTCTTCAATAATATACGATTATTTCGTAAATTTTACAACTAAGTAATAAAATGCAGCTTATTCATTTACAATAACTATAACAACTTCTTTAAAGCCATTCAAACCTGTATCATGGTTGGCTGGAATAAGAAGCAGTTTCCTGAAATGCCGAATTCAAAACGAGTTCTAGTAAGGTGCTTTTGAGATGTTTCAGCTTTCATTCCGTTTATATTAAGTTCGTGAAATCTTCAGCTAACAAAATCTTCGGTATCTTCGCTTCCGCGAAATTTATAACTTGCCAAAAAAAAGCTCTTTTAGTTTTTAAAGAAAAATAGCAATGCACTATACATACATTATAGGAATTTTAAATAGTAAAGCAGGGTACAAAAAATCCGTAGATTGATTTTCATCAGAGTGTTTAAAACGAGTCGGTCTGTTTACTATCTGTAATCTGAAGAATTTTGCTACATACTCTTTCCTTACATTTAAAACTGAATTTTCTCATTTGAATTATCAATGGGCAAATTTTACTCCTTATATGTAATAGAGCAGACGTTATTGAATTGATTTAGATGAAAATATCTTAATTTAAAAAAAAACTGTTATAATAACAAGTTTGCATTAAACATGCGCTACCATTTAATATCATTATTTCAGCCAAGTAATATACAGGGTGTTTCGTTTTAACCTGCAAGACCTTTATTTTCACAACCGTTAGTCCTAGATGTATACTTCCAACTGCAAAAATGTTCAAAATCAGATGCAGAGTTAAGATATTGAATGTTTGAAGTAAAAATAAAAATGAGTCAAAAAATACAAAACTTAACTTTCTATAAGGGCCCCAGATCCCCTAACTTATCTTTAGGGAAATTATCTCCATTGAAAAGTAATTCCAACCCAGAACGTTTGAAACTAGTATTCACCGAAGTATCAAATACAGCGTTTTGTGACTTCCACCACTTTTCTCTCGCCGTCAATAACACCGTTTGGGGGAAAATATAGCGGTTAACAAGTGTTTAAAATTGTATGTGTGCATGGACTATGGTTTCTACAATTGGTCGACGCTTTGGAGTGTGTTTTTGCTTATTACGGCGCAACATTTGCATTTAATTTTGAATTGCAATGAAAAATATAAATACCTTGCTTTTCTTATTTTGATGACCTGTCATTCTTCTGAAAGGGCGATAAGTTCCAATCTAATCTTCTGTATGGTCCATCAAAACTTTGCACTGGAATATTTCCTTGAGTTTTGGTCGCACAAATGCCAAGTTTTTTTTTTTTTTTTTTCGTGTTAATAATAGTTTTCAATGGTGATTATTTCTCTAATTATCAGTTAGGAGACCTGGGGCGTGTATAAAAAGTTAAATTTTGTATTTTTTGACTCATTTTTATTTTCACTTCAAACTTTCAATATCTTAACTCTGCATCTGATTTTGAACATTGTTGCGATAGGAAGTATATATCTAGGACTAACGGTTACGAAAATAAACGTCTTGCAGGTTAAAACGGAACACCCTGTATAAAGAAAACTTTTCTTACTATTATTTTATTGCTATAATTTATTAATTTTCTCTCTCTGAATAGTTAACCAAGTGTATACGAAGCGTTTCGTATCCAAACGAAGTAAATCCATTTAAAAAAAAAAATACACGAAGGAACAATAATGTCTCACTCTCTGCAAAATATTTTTCCCTCTTGAAAAACATTCAGTAAGGAATAAAAGAATTTAAATCAACTTTTTTATGCAAAAATTTGAAGGAAAGCTACATACAAAATTTTCGATGTTATATGGAAACCCTTTGTCAATACAAAGGAAGTGAATTTATGGATGAAATAACTTTTCAATTCTTTTTGGATGTAAGAGTTCAATTTTCTTTTAGTTTTTGAAATAGCACTGTTATTTAATTATTTTTGGTTTAAAATAACTCAGCTTCATATGGTTATAATGGAAATCAATATTTTCTTCTGCATTATTTTTAAATTATATTAAATGAAGATATTGGAAAAGATAATTTTCTTTATAATGTCCCTCAAAAAAAGAAGGGATTAAGTTTATTTTGTTGAAACAGAAATTGTTGCACTTGCTTATACCGGACTAGCTTATACCGGACTAAGTTCAATTCCCTTCAAGTCGCATTGAGGAAAGAATAGATCAATCAAATAGATCATCAAGATCAATCAAATTATTTTTAAAAAAAATCGAAATAGTATGAATAGATTTTTAATACTACATGCCAAATTTTTTAATTCAATTTAGACAAAAAATACTACTAGAGTAGATCAAAAAGTATTTAACGTGGTGTTGATACCTAAACCGTTTCTTTTTTTAAATATATATATTTTTTAGTTTTACGAAATAACTTTCAGCAAAACATACACTAAAAACAAAAGACAAAATCTAACTACAATTTAAGGAAATTAAAGAAAATCTGTTATTTTTCTACCACACACCCACATGATGAATATTAGAACCATGAAACATTGTCTTTGTGTACCGAACGCCTTCTTCCCTTCCAACATCTAACCTTTCTTTTCGCAGTTAGAATGGAACGACATTATGCAAGAAACAAAAAGTAGAGGCACAACTTCCTGTCTGTTCAGCATACTACGTGACTAGTGTACGAAATGAAAATTGGATTTCTCTTTTCTGAATTTCCTTTTGCAGGCAAGTGAGAAAAAGTTAGTGCTAGTGGTTACTTCAAAAAAAAAAAAAAAATCTTTGAGAGGGGAAAAAGAGGCATTTTCTTTTTCTCATAAAAAACTGAAAGCATTACTCCAGCTCATTTTTAGTTCATTAACGTCAAATTTATTTCATGCGTGAAAAAAAGTTTTTAGAAGAAGCTATCTTCTTCAAATGTCCGTAAAGTATTATATCTAGGGTTTCAAAGTTATTTGACTTAATTTACATGAAGCATCATTTCTGTAATATAATATTTTTAGGGAAACTTTGTTAATGTACATAGATAATTAGAAGCACTCATTTTTTCCCAGAATTAAACCCGTTTTTTTATATCTTTAAACTTGTGATACTAGTTATTACCTATTCAGTTCCCAATACATCTCTAGTGGTTATAGAGTTTGTTTTGTTTTTGCATTAAAAAAGAAACAATCATTCATTTAAAATTCAAAACATAATTTTAAAACCACTTTTTATTGTGTTAGTTTCAGTCTTTCGTTAATTTTATGCCTGAAAAATTTAATCTAAATGTTCCGAGATGCATATATTGTCGCCTCAGAGAAACATTAAGATATCTAATCCCAGAAATAACACTAAGATATCTCACTGTTGCTCTAGGGACACGATATGTAATCAATAACTATTAAAATTGAAAGCTCAAGATAAAGATAAAAAAACAGACAGTACAATTTAATCCTGTGGTGCATAAAAGAAGTCATCAAGAAACAAGTTAACTTAATCAAAGACAAACTAAAAAGCAATATAAATCAGAAGATTTCACAGCTGATATTATCTTTTATAGGGTAAAAGTAAGTAGAAATCGTTTAGCCTTTGTTCAGCATCAAGTTTGTTTAAAAAACCGTTTTTATTCGTGATTTAATTCTACTTAAAAGAAAATTCAGACTTTTGAATATCATGAAGGTATCCCAAAACAAGGGGGATCAAGACCTACTTTGCCTTAATGTGTGTGAATAAACCAAAATGGTGAGTTTTTAAGTCATATTAAAACAAAACGAAAAAAAAAGTTATTTAAAAAAAAAACGCTTTGAAGTGGACACCCTATCCCTCGGAATAAATTGAGCGCCATATTTCATGGAATCTGATTTACGAACGAACTTTGGCCCGCGCTAAATACAGGCAGACATTGCTGAAATTATCTTAGAATAGTCAATCCGCTCAATCCTCTGCAATCCTGTTGTAGTTTTTAGAGTTGAAAATTCGTTTTACTTCTATTAGGTAATCTAAAAATAAGTAGAAAAAGGAACAAGAAGTTTCGTCCAGAACTAATCACTATAGTTCATACATTTCAAATTCTTAATTTTTAAAAGTTTTTTTTTTTATTTATTTATTTATTTTTTTTTTGATATTATGGATGTTTTATTAGAGAAGTTGTTGATTTGAAACTAATTAGAAAAATCAGTCGGTGATTATTTAAAAAAAAATGCAAACCTATTTTGATTTTAGATGATAAATTTAAAACTTTATTATTTAACTAATTGATTCATTAAGGAAAAATAAAGAAAACTGAAAAAAAATTGCACAACGAAAAGTTTTGTAAAATTTACAAATTTAATCCTCAATCACTCTAAAGCTTAAACGAAGTTGCTCAGCGAACTTTTGAAGTTTAACAAAACTGCCGTGGGCTTGTAAAAGGCAGTAACTGCATTTTTTTAGCAATTACGAATGATAATGGTTTTCATTTGACCGTCCTTGATGTCCGGTTCCTTTTTCAACCCCACCGTCCTCTGCAGGTGCGACTCCTCCCGGTAGCCGCTGCTCCTGGTCGGTGGCGTCCATGTCCTACACGCACGTACGCTCATACACACACACGTGCCTTTACACACATACACACACGCCAGCGTGCATACACACAGGTCTACGCACACACACAAGCCTACACATACACAACTATACACACGTAATCGCCCAAGAGCAGGGACAGGAACCGTTTCTAGAAACAAGCGAATGGGCTAGTAACTAATGAGTAGGTCCTGTCGCAACTCGTGATTGCGAAAAACATAATTTGAATTCAAAATTTCAGAATTCAAATTAATTTTTATTTTATTTTTTTTATCACCGGTTGTACGTTTGCTTTATTGTACAAGCTTGTTTATTTGTTTTCCGCTGAAAAAAAATGCGAAAAAAAGTCTAATGGCACCATTTTTTTATCGTTATCATTGGATGTAACACATTTCTTCAAATATCTCGAAAACTCATTTCTGCAGATACTGCCGTTTACCATGGCAGAAAACTACATATCTTGCCTTTCTAAAAATTCAAAACTGTACCTCTTGTGAAAAGTTGTAAGTTTGAAGTGCAAAATAACATTTTTTTACAGAATTGCCAATGTCTACGATTTGGCCACCAATGAGGAGGAAAGGCGAACATCCATGTTACCGACAGAAATGAACTAATCTATTACTTTGCAGGGATTGCAGGCTAAGCTTGTTCAATTTACAACTGAAAATGGCATGAACAATTTTCATTTCGTTTTGATGTTATCATAGAAACCTTTTTTTCTTTCCATTCATTTTCAAGTCAATGAAGACAGAAAAATAAATAAGGCCATAATGGCGTTACAAAATGCTTGCATCAAATCCCATCGATACTTTCCCCTGCTACATTCATTAAACTGGAATCGTTCTAATTTGGCCGCTGGCCAATTTCTACGCTTAATGCAGGCAGACAGTACACGTCTACGTAGGCTTACATTATTGTAGGCCTATATTTCCGTTATAATAGTGTGTTTGTCAAAATCTAAACTTTAAACTTGCATTATATTACCATAAGTACTTGATATTAAAAATATTCTTATATTCTTAACTTATAATAAGAGATATTTAGGGAATGCTAAAAAAATTAGTCTTTGAAATAAATTTTTAAAACTTCAAAGAATTTTTTCCAGGTTTTTTTTTCCCCACATATTTTAATAAAGCTTCGCATTCTCCTAAGACGATTAAAAGTCTAAAAATTCTGAATCACTTAACAAAAGCTCTTTCTTTCTTTTCGCAAATTTAAATCTTCTTAATGACTCACTTCTTATCACTTTAACGATATTTTCTGCTCGCTCTCATCCTTCTTAAAAATATCGTAACATCTCTTTTCACTTCTGGCTTGCTTTCTGGCGCTTCTGGAATATTGTCTTGTCGCCAAAATTTTCTAAATATTTTTCTACTCTCACTTTTTGCTTCTACCAATAACTTCTGATGCCAAAAGTTTTAAGGTATAAGATTTTTGTTTTGAAAGATTAAATAAATATGTATTGCTGGAAAGTTACATGTAAAATCAGATTCACTTTCATTTATCTCCTCTGCATTCCGGCCTTGAATAACTGTTAAATGTTATCTACAAAAAATCATGTTATCTTTACTAAAAATGAAGCTGAAATTCTTTATGTCTGGATCTCTGGAGGTCTGTTACGCGCATATGCCTAAACCATTTGGCCGGTTTTCATGTAATTTGGCACAAAATTAGCTCGTAGCATACTGGGGAGCACATCGAAGCAATTTTTTTGAAAATTCGATTTTGTTAGTTTTCTATTCCAATTCTAAGATCATTTTACCGAGCAAATTACAATAACATGAACGGGTAAATTATCATAATATGAACAAGTAATTCAGTAAATTACCGCCCTATAGCCAGGGCTAGAGCAGACATACATGAAGTACACCACCAGCTCAGTCAATTCCAGCCGAGGACTGCAGTTTCGTGCTTATTAGCACGAGATACAGGTGAATTCTTTATTAGCTACCAGTTTGTTTGGCCCTCTTGGCTTCCGTAAAAGTTTTTCCACCTCCAGTTCAGTCACTCCTATGGCGGGCTGATGAGTGCTAATAAGCAGAAAACTGCAATCCTCGGCTGGAATTGACTGAGCTGGTTGTGTACTTCATGTATTTCTGCTTTAGCCCTGGCTATAGGGTGGTAACTTACTGAATATACCTGCCTTGCCTTCAATATTCGAGTTGAACCGAACCATTGCTTCAGTCACTCGTCTGGTCAGTGTTAACTTTGTATTAGTTACCAGTTTGTTTGGCCCTCTTGGCTTCCGTAAGAGTTTTTCCATCTCCAGCTCAGTCACTCCTATGCCGGGCTGATGAGTGCTAATAAGCACGAAACTGCAGTCCTCGGCTGGAATTGACTGAGCTGGTGGTGTACTTCATGTATGAACGAGTAAATTATCATAACGTGGACGAGCAAATTACCATAACATGAGCGAGCAAATTAACATAGCCTTATTGGCGAGAAATTCATCATCCATTATTTGTGAACACACAGGCGAACCAAATGAACTTTTAATTTTCTACTAGGGGTAAAGCCTTGTGGGTACCACTAGTAAAATTATAAATCAATATAGCAGTGAATAATTAAATTTCTTTCGCGCAAATAAATATAACAGAATCTAGATTAAAAAGAAATTTTTATCTATGGTCAATATTAATTTGGAATCTAAAATGTAATTGAATCTTATTTAAAGATTACAGTCCAATTTCAAGACTTTTCATCTGTTCTTTTAACAAACTGTTCATTAGAATTGTTATAAAACGAAATATAAAATAATTTTTAAAAAATTACATTTCCTTTATTAAAAAAAAAGTCTTAAAAAATAAAAAGATGAATTCATTAAAAAATAATTACAAGCTTACCACCAAATGGCACGACCTTGAGGGTCACGGATCTGGACAAAATTCCGGATTTTGGTCAATTCGCGTTAGATATAAATCCAGGTAAAGCGGTTTGACTGCATATGCCCTAGTTTGACTGCAATTGGGGTCCAATGTTCCTAGTTTGACTCTACAAAATCAATAGTTTTTCCTTTGAAGTTAAATTTTCTTACCCTGTTCTTGCTATTGCATTGCAGTATCATCTAATTGAATGCATTCACAACATAGAATACCCATTCCCCACCCCGTACATTGTAATAACAAGAGACGCGAAAGATGTCAGGAAAGCAAATATTGAGACAAAGCTTCAAAATCCAAAGAAAACGCCACTGCAGTTCTGAAGCCAAACAAGCAAATTTAGACCCTCCATGGAACCGAACTAGAGCCTTTTCGATCAAACTATTTTTCCTGGGCTCATCTAATGCAAATTGACCTAAATCCAGAAGTTTATCCACGTTCGTGACTTTAAAGTTTCTGCCGTCTGAACCAGACTGAGATCCAGAACTTCAGAATTGCAATGTCGCTTTCATTGAAATTTGAAACTTCTGGCACAGTATTTGCCCTCCCAACGTATTCCGCGTCTCTAGTCAGTACAACGTGAGGGGCGGGGAGATTTATTCTATTTTACGAATACATTTGTTTGGCTGATACTGCAATGCAGTTGCAAGAAAAGAGTACAAAAAAATTAATTTAAAATGAAAAACCATTGCTTTTCTGGACTTAATTAACAACTTTGGACCCCCATTGCAGCCAAACTAGGGCCTATGCAGTCAAACCGCTTTAGTTGGGTTCATATCTAGCGCAAACTAACCTAAATCCTGAATTTCGTTCAGATCTGCGACCATCAAGGGCGTGCCATTTAGTAGTTAGCTCTTTCCGATTAACCCAAAGTGCTTTATGTTTAGGGCATACGTAATTTCATTGCTAACGTTTTGTTATTATTCCACTTTTCAAACGTAACTATTTAAAACCAGTTACTTACAGCATTGAGACCAGAAGATAGCTAAACTTTGGCAAACTACATCTTTTACAACGCCCTTTTCAAAAAATCATGACACTAACCCAGGTGTTTAGAAACGGAAGTTTCAGAATGTATTCTTTTTGCTGTTGGTCTTCACTCACAATTAGATTAGTTTGAAAAGTTACTATATGTGTAGTCATACGTCTTTTCCTATTAACCGCAACTGACCTATTGCATTTTAATTTTCCAAAAAAAAAAAAAAAAATTAAAACAAATACTTTCACACAAATGGTTGATTTTGTCCGTACGTGAGGGACAAATTGAACTACAATTTTCCTTACATTTTAATAATATCTATTGCGTTATCTATGCATATCATTTAGGGCGAAACACCGAAATTTTGCTGAGCTACTGAAAGTACTTTTCTTGTGTGATTTGCTAAAGCAAATGTTTTTCCAAAATCATTTTAATACTAGTTTTTCAAATGAAACTAACCAGTCAACGCGCAGGACACTCTTTAGGACATAGGTTTTCGATTTATCATTTTTAGCGAAATACCCTTCATTATGCATAGATGCCTTGCGTTATCTATGCATATCATTTAGGGCGAAACACCGAAATTTTGCTGAGCTACTGAAAGTACTTTTCTTGTGTGATTTGTTAAAGCAAATGTTTTTCCAAAATCATTTTAATAATAGTTTTTCAAATGAAATTTACCTGCCAGCGTGCAGGACACTCTTTAGGACTTAGGTTTTCGATTTCTCATTTTTAGCAAAATACCCTTCAATTTTATTTTTGCCAATTACTTGAGTACAGGGTGTTACAATATAACTTTTTTTTCTAAACGGATGTTGATGTACCTATCTACAGCATTGTTTTTCGTACCTTTGAATCTTACACCATTTAGGTGAAGCCCCCCCCCCCCCTTGTCTACGCACTAAGTACGTCGATTTCCGACATATCTCAGGATCTTTTCTAACATAGAAGGGGATATGCTGGCAATTTCTGCTCTCATGCTAAACTTCAGACCGTGTAGGACCTTTGGCAGGTTTCTGTAACACAAGATACCAAAACACCCAACAAAATTGCGAGGAGCCAAATCAGGAAGCGGACAAGACACTCCAAATCGCATCTCATTAAGATAAGGCAGAATATTTTTTTCAAAAGGGGGTTATGACGCCCTTGAAGTGTGACCCGTTCTTCGTTATGTTGGATCCGAAATGACAATTCAAGTTCATCAAAACGAGGCGAAGAAAAAAGAGGACTCATCTATGTAGGAAGTCACGTCTCTGATGTGAGTTTCAAAACCTTGTTAAAAAAAGGTAAGTTATCTTGATGCTTTCCGTATATACTCAGCGTTCCGAGAGTTTTTTTTTTTTTTTTTTAATTTCTTTCTTCTTTAATGTCAGTTTAAAAAAAACAACAAACCACTCCGCAGAATTTTTTTTTTTTTTTTTTTTTTTTTTGTCAGCTGCAGTTCTACACTATATTTCTAATTCACAATTTTTCTTTTTTTGAAGTTTTTTTTCTTTTATGCATTGAAATAAAATCTAGAGCTATCACGTGCAGGACAAAATTTTCTGCAACGGAGGACTTTACGATTATAACTATCAACGCATTACTTTTAATTTTCAAAATTAAACGTTTCTTTTGTCACAATCTTTCTCTTATCAAACTTAATTACATTTAAAGGCAATCAAAACTTCAAATAAATGAGACAAAATAATTCAACCGAAAACGAATTTCGAAAGTAATAATCAGAATTTCTTCTTTGATAACTTGGTGAAGCAAATATATGCAATTGAATTGTTTGGTAGCTGCAAACTTTTCTTCCTCCAATTACTTTTATTGATTGTACCCTTTCACAATATCAATCTTTGTTTCAGAAGTTTTTCCTTTTGTATGCTAATAAACCTCATGAGGACTATTTGCAAAGATAAGAAGAAGTTAATTAAGTCGCGTTTTATTAAAAGCAATGGGTATTGGTGGTGGTAAATTTGTCTCTCGAGTAAATGGAAGACATTAATTTATTTTGATGCGCTGTTATGCACAGAATAAATAAAGGAGTCTAAGGAATTACTGAAAATATGAGATTTGTTTTATTCCGTGGTATAACGCAATCCAAAGATGCTGAAAATTGAAAGTAATGAGGAGGAAAAGGAAAATTTGTTCAGAAAAAAAACAAGATAAATGCTACTTAAGGAAGAAATCAGTCTTTAACTTTAACGCAGCAAACATTCAAGTGTAAATATGAATTTATGCTTATTGATGATAAAATTAAGCTTTATGTTTTATTATTTTCCTAACTACCTGAATAAACATGTCGAATGCAATTGGTAATTTAAACGTCACATTAAAGGTAATACAATGATCCCGTTGAAAGATGAAATCTCGTGACAACAAACTTCCAGGGACGCAAATTTTGCTCGCTGTGACAGGACTTTCGTTGCAATGGAATTCAAACAATTCAATAGAAATTTAATCTTGACCGAAAATTTATGGCTCTGACTTCTTTGCCCTAAAGTTGGTCCAACTCCTAATCGCAGCCCTGATTATACAAATGCCTAAGAAAATATCAACTTTTTTCTTTCAAGCGTGTTGTCTCTTAGCGTAAAAGGGCCTTTGCTAATGTTGGAACCTTATGAAATTGTTTTTCCTTTAATATTGAGCTACTTCACGGGAAATAATGTTTTTTTAACACTTTTATACTTCCTCTCCCTACTCACATATACACACTGTAAAAAAGACTCAGAAACGTTCCTGGAAAACAAAGTACAGCTGATGTGCCCAATTTCTGCCAGTAACATACTACCTTGCAAAAACCAGGAACGTTTTCCGCCAAGAGTTAGTAACCTTCCTGAAATTATCCTTCTATTTTTCTGAAGTATATGGAGGTCTCACTGGTTAAAGCCAGTCTAGAACCTTCGAGGGAACTTTGGTAGGTTTATTGTATTTGGTTAGGTGCTTCTTGATTTACTTACTGAGCAATACAGGAGTTTCAATGCAACCGTGGCCATTGCTAAGGTAGAACTGCTAGTAAGAACGAAGCATTTCCTCTGCCTGCAACTATTTTCTTGCTAAGCTGCAAATATCCAGGAACTTATTCGCTCCCATTGGGAGCTTAGTCAACCTAGACAGATTGTAACCTAACTAAAGACGATACACTTCATAAAGACACTTAGTTAATCTTAAAATTGGTAACTAAAAATATTTTTCATGCCAGTTAGGAGTCTGCATTCGTGCAACTTGAAGATATTCAGGAAACTTTTTTTGCACATTTACTTGATTTTACGGGGGAAATAATTGAAAACCCGTAAAATCCTGCAACATTCCACGGAAATAATCAGTAACGTTTCAGAATTTTGTTATAGTGCAGTAGACACTATCTTTGTCTGAACGCCCCGTTATTCTGAACACATTTTGATGGTTCCAGCGAAACTCCATAGACTTAACATAGGCAGATCTCTTTGTACTCTGAGCATAATATATACACTAGGGTGGTTCAAAAAAACTTTTTTTCAGTCAGAGTCCAGGACACCCCCTATTTTTTTTAGACTTACTAATCGTATTATGCTGTAAAAGTTTTTGCTTCTTACTCAAATTTTGAGAGGGTGCTGAGGGTGCTCAATGACCCCTTCAATTAACATTAGCCGTAGTATAGAAAATGTTACAAATTTATAAACATTTAATTTCCCCAGCTTTTGTTTTTTTTTTTTTTTTTGTAAATATTTTTTTGCAATATATATGCATATCACTCGTGTATACTATAATATGTAGTACTGTTTTTTCAGTTCAATGTCTTTTTTTAACCCCTCTCCCATACTTATAAAGTTTGGGGGAGGGGGTTGAGCACCCTCTTTCAGTTGAAATAGGAAGCTAAAATTCTTCCAGTATATTACTATCCACAAGTCGAAATTTATTGAGTGGTGTCGTGTTATCTATTAGATTTTTTACATGTATTTTTGAACCACACTAATAAACACCCCAGTATTATGAACGCCATTTTTAACCCCGTTCGAGCTCCAACTCTCTACATACTAAACAAATTCAATATCGGCACTTGGGACTTCCTACGATTCAAATCGAAAAGTCTGAACTACATTCACAATTTTATCACAATGATTGAAAGGTATAAAGGGGAAGATGGAGAGAGGAGGAAGAGAAATTAATTTTCCTGGATATTACTGCATCACATAAAGTCATTCATTTGAGCAATATGAGCATGAAGTTTCTGCCACTGAACATTGTTTCAAGAATCCAACGATTGTATCAAGTAATATTAAGGACTTTTTAAGTAAAATGCGGCTGAGAATTACACGGAATCATTTTCAATTGAACGATAACACGTACCTTGTATTAGAATACTCAATGAAAAAACGTATTAAAGATTACTCTTTTTTTCTTCAGACATTGTACCCATAGCTGTATTGTAATATCTTATGTTGAATGTGATGTGAAACCTTTTAAATTTAAAAAAAGTAAATGCAAGATCCCACTAAGTTGGAACATTGAACTAGCCCAGTCAGCAATACAAAATTTAGCACAAAGCTGATTTGCTATTCACTTGGCCAATGGGCGATACAAAAAATTGTAATTGATTTGACTGAAAAAAATATTTTTTTTTATTCCGTAGAATAATTTTATTAACTTTCTGAAAGGTGATTTTTTTCAAAAAATCGGCAACATAAACAATATCTTTTCAATTTTTAGAAGTCAAAACATTTTATAAAATTTTACATCGTGGAATGCTTTTCACCATTAACAATTTTAAGTTGTAGATTTAAAAAATCGTCATTTGGATTCTTTGTTTTATATTGTTCTATCTTTGATTAAAAATTTATTAACTATCGTAATAATTTATTCAGTATGGTTGAATTGAAATTTGCAGTTATGATAACGTTCTCTGAATGGATCTTTTAATGTGGTTTAATTTATCTAATAGATTACTTTAAGTTTTACTGTTTCACTTTTCCTATACTTAATGGCGTTTTCTGTATACTTTACGAATTATTTGAAAATATTTTTAGATCCAACTTTTAATGTTTTAAAATTTTGTTAGAAATTTATGTTACATTTTAATGTTCCTTAGAATGTGTTTTAATGTGGTTTGGTACGGCAATTTATTTTTTAATGGAGATGTTGAATCATTTATTTAGAATGTTATTTTACACATTAACAAAATTTTAACGTTATTTTGCAGTTATTTCAATTTATTTAGCAAATTATTTGAATTTTAGTTTAATTTTAATGTTTCATAATGTTTCGCGACATAACTAGCCATTAACATAGCTGATGGCTAGTTATGTATTTTGTTCGAATAAAATGTGCACGCCAGAAAAAAAAACAGCTTAAGTTATTTTTTTTTGCACTAAATGTTGCACTGAAAATTCCCTGTTCCTAATTTACACTTACCCTCATTTTTCAAGTATTTAATTTTTATCTCTCTAAAAAAATTGCTAGCTATGCTCTATGATTTCTTAATTTAGGTTTAAAAATATGTCTATTTGCATATTCTTCTATATTATCATCATTTGAAAGAAAAAGAATTTTAATTTTTTTTTTTTTTTTACGGTTAGGGTCAGAGAAATAAAAAATTAACAGATTCTTTGTTACCAAGGTGATATTTTGAGAAGCTCCACCCATTTTCTTTGGGTCTTTCCTCATTGGTAGATTTCCTTTGTTTACATTGAAGTACTTTGTTTACATTGAATCGTAGATGCCAAATTTGGCTGTTGAAAAAAATCCGCCAGCGCGACCCGGTTACCATAATTCTACCGTAATAAACTTCTGTTACTTTCCAAAGTAGGTCTAGTATAATAACAATTATTGATAACAAAGTTGAGATCACATTTGTCAGATTGCTTTGTAAGCCGTAATAAATCTTATCAAGATGTAATTACCTTAAATTTTTATGAATTTTACAGCGAGCTCTGTTATTTTTAAGTTTTGTGGCGTTACATAAGGATTAAATTGAAAAAATACTATAAAATGTACTTTTCCAAAAAGCTATTATGTAGCAAATCTACAGACTTAGATTTTGAGCCAATTGCAACAATTCATCAGCGCATGCAATAATGGCATAAATTAGTTATTCTGAAGAATAGGTTTTACAAGGATATATAAAGGAAATTTTTCCCCACATTCTACACACAAAGTAGAAGCACAATTTCCAGGCAAATCACAAGATAGTACATAGAAAATTGTTGTCTTCATTTGTTGATTTCTCAACTTACTAATGTCCGCAGAATATCAACATGGGGAAAATTTCTAAGAGTTCGCATGTTTCCAGGCCCTATGTAGGTGCCACCAATTCAAGAAAATAACAATAAAAAAAGATTTTTTCATATTTTAGCGATCTCGCGTTTTTCTCTCTAAAAGATCTAACAACGAAACATACTTGCTTTCAGCAAATTTTGTTTGTTATGTGGAACGTCTTTCTAAAAACATGTTGTTGAGAATTTCACCTTTCCTGCTTTCTTTGATGTGCATTTTAGGAGTATCCATTAGCTTCATAAATGTTGTTCTTATGAGTAAATGGAACATCTAACAAAATTATTTTTCCTTTTGTATTTGGTAGATTAAATTTAAAATTTAAACAGAACTTATAATTGTGTGTGTGAATTGCTCATAAAATTAAGACATTTTTTAAATTTATGTAGTTATCTTTTCTTTCAGATTTATTTGTAGAATTCAGCAGATGGTATGTAGTTTATGGACTTCAGACTTATTGTCATTAGTATAAATCTTCTTAAGTATCTATACTAATTGTCTATATCACAGTTAACTGTCTGTACGTCATAGTGAGCAAAATTACTGTCTTTATTTGCTCATTCCCTCCACGAGTCCGGGGTAAATCAAACACAATGGTGTAATTGGAAACATAAATTAAGTCACTATATAGTTATTGAGCAATCACGATTGCTTATTGTTCTCATTTGACTGTTTCGGCGTGCTATCATTTTATTTTCCCGCCAGCACCCTCTGCAGCATCACCGTCAATCGGCTCCTCACGATGCTGCTCCTGTAGCGAAAACCGTCTCCAGGTTGCATCCATATGCTACACACACGCGCATACATACACAACTACACACACGCGCACACAAATACATAAACCTACAGACACATACACAAACACATACACACACACAAACACACACTCAAACACATACATACACACACAGGCATACAAACAGACATTTTCACATACATATAGACACCTACACGTACACACAACTACCCACACACTCATCACACTCATGCCTGCACACAGACACAAACACATATACCTACACACATACACATTCCTCTCCACACAAACAATCATACACACAACTACCCTCACACTCATACCTGCACACAGACACAAACACACATGCCTACACACACATACACATACCCCTTACACACAAACACACATACCTCCTCCTCCACACACACACACGCATAAACACACACGCCTGCATACACACACACACACTCGTGATTGCGAAAAACATAATTTGAATTCAAGAGGTCAAAATTCAAATTTTTTTTTCAGATTACTTTGCAGAATTCAGCAGGTGGTATGTAGCTTATGGACTTCAGATTTATCGTCATTAGTGTAAATCTTCTTAAGTATCTACACTAATTGTCTATATCATAGTTACTGGATGTATCAACGCCATGGTAAGCAAAATTACTGTCTTTATTCGCTCATTCCCTCGTCGATTCCGGGGTAAATTAAACAAAATGGTGTAATTGGAAACATAAATTAAGTCACTATATAGTTATTTTTCTTTCAGATTACTTAGCAGAATTCAGCAGATGGTATGTAGCTTATGGACTTCAAACTTATCGTCATTAGTGTAAATCTTCTTAAAGCAATTTATTGCTTCGGTCACTCGTCTGGTCAGTGCTAATTCTATATTAGCTACCAGTTTGTTTGGCTCTCTTGGCTTCCTTAAGAGGTTTTCCACCTCCGGCTCAGTCACTCCTATGCCGGGCTGATGAGTGCTAAAAAGCACGAAACTGCAGTCCTCGGCTGGAATTGACTGAGTTGGCGGTGTATTTCATGTATTTCTGACGTGGCCCTGGCTATAAGGCGGTTAACTTACTGAATATATCACAGTTACTGGATGTATCAACGTCATGGTGAGCAAAATTACTGTCTTTATTCGCTCATTTCCTCGTCAAGTCCGGGGTAAATTAAACAAAATGGTGTAATTGGAAACATAAATGAAGTCAGTAACAAATGGTTATAACGTCAAATGTAGTCAAAACTCTCATGCAGTCTTAATGCAATGAACAAAATTTATTTCTTATTTTATCCAAGAGGTTGGAAAACATCTAAAGTTGTAACATTAAAAGTTTGTTTCTAGATTTCCCTACTGACTAAACCTTTTGAAGTTTTCCTAAGGGTTAAAATTACATTTCGTTGTATGCAACAATGCTCGATTTTGTTGAAACACATATGTGTTCTACGAAGCACATTTAGCTTCTTCAAGAAAATGAATGGTTTTTAGGAAATACTCAGAACTTTAAATATTCAGGAATGTTAAATGTTGTTGTGTCCAATCCTTCAGGATCTAGCGACAGCTACATCAAATCCATAATTCCATGCACCCTCGCAAAGTCGAGCACCAGGAGTGGGTTGTCGCGGGACATCCTCAAGAGTGAGCCCCAAGCAATCCAGTAGGTGTTGCGGGGAGGCCGGCAGCAGATGGCACTTGGGACACGTTGGGAAGACTTTACGGCCGGATTCAAATGACATGCATTTCAGGTGCCCACTGAAGAGTCTTGAGATGGCCGTTTGGTCCTGTCTGTCGGCCTTGAAACGTAATGCACCTCCTGGTTTTGGTCTACTGTACCAAGAATGAGCTGGAGGAGCAAGCCAGACATGCCGGTCTCTATTTTTCGCCGCAGAGAAAATTTCTTCAAAGGTTAGGTCGTAGTCAGTCGTGGCCATCTCAGAGCAGCCTCTTTTTGCCAAAGCATCCGCGGTTACGTGTTAAATGTTAACGAAGTGTTAAATGTGTTAAATGTTATAAGAAGATATGAAAGAAATTTAAATTATTTTCAGAATACTTTTTTTGAAAGAACATAAAATCAAGTATCAAAGTATTTTCCATAAGAAAGTAGAAATAGTATTATCTCTAGCAAGATATAACATAGAAACAGACGCATATAATAATAACATGTTATTACTTAAGCTGTTTTTTATATTAGTTTTCAATAATTGCGATGGAATCAAATTAAGTTATTCACGGAATTAACGCAAACCATTTAACTCCGTTTATTTGAAATTAAAGTCATAAAAGGACTTAGAAAGAAAAAAGGCGAAAAAGAATATAATCTGTTAATGAACATTCATTAGATACGGCGAAAAACCAAAAACATTTGCCAAAAAGGAAAGTATAAATTGCAATGCATTAAGTTGCAAATGACTTTCCTGCATTTTAACTATGTTATCCACAAGATAAGAACAACCCACTTTAGATAAAAATCCACAGTAACGAGAATGTAAATTAATTTCTGTTTATTTTGCGGTTTTACGATTGACAAAACCAATTCTTATAAAAAACAAATTAAAGAGAAAAAAGGTTTTCGATCTATTTATTTTGGAAATTATTATTTATGTATGCAGTTATTCATATGTCTATTATGTATTTATTAACTGATTTTCTACTAAATTATTTTTTTAAAGAAAAAATAACTCTTGAAAAAAAAAATCCTTAATTCATGTTTCGAAAAATTAAAAAATGTATTTATTTATTTTTTAAACTATGCTTATTTTCGATCGTCTAATGAATTTTTAAATTACCTTTTAAAGAGCTCAAGCTGGTCAGATCATCATTGCAATTTTTTTCCTTGAATAACCTACTAGAAATGTAACGTAACACACATAAAATTAAAGAGTTATTAGTACTTTCTCTCTTGAAAATTTTCAAAGACATAAAGGAAACGCGCATAAATGCCTAACTCTTATTTTCAGCAATTTTCCTACGAACTAAATATTAAAAACCTTAAGAACTATCTACATAGCTTCAAAAAAATAGGAATCATGATTTTTCGTTATCACATAATTCAATATTTTGAAAATTCTATAAGCTAATGAAATTCGAAAGAAATCGTTACTTTAACCGACAATAAGTTTATTATTTGAGCCGACATTTTGCCCATGTTTTGACGGCTCCTTCACTATCTTTGGACACGCTACAATATCAGAAAAGAAAAATTAAGCCAATTTAAAGTTTTTTAAATATCATTTTTAAAACACTGTTTTCACCAATATTTTTAATAATTTCTTTAAAAGGGACCATAAATGTATGCACAGTAGCGTGGTTCGAAAAAATCGATTTTTTTGCTTTGGAAAGGCATCAGCTTTCAAAAGTTGTAGCTTGATATCCTCAATTAGGGAAAAAAAATCTGAGTTAACATCTTCAGTTCGCGCATAACGCTGTAAACTTTTTAAAATGTTACAAATTAAATTTAAAACTTTATTTTTTTCTAATTTTTATAGTCCGACAACCATAAATCATCAGTAAGTAGCGTAGTTTGAACCAACCGAAATATTTTATAGCTTTAAACATAAGTTCTTTAGTCGCGCATACGTAAATTTCAAATTTTAGGCGATTTTATCCCAGTTCAATGCGAATGCGCAAACTAAAGATCTTATGTAAAAGCTCTAAAACTTTTTTTAGGTTCTAACTACGCTATGTACGAATACTTTATTTTTATTGCACTACAAAAATTAGGAAAAAAACAATCATTCAAACTTTATTAACAAACATAGTTTTTCAAACTTTCAGCCTCATGCGCGAACTGAAGATGTCAACTCAGAATTTTTTCCCACAATTGACGATATCAAACTACAACTTTTGAGAAGTAACGCAACTCCGAAATTAAAAAAAAATCGTTTGTTTTTTTTTCGAACCATACTAATGCACAGCTACTACAAAGCATTATTATGCTAAGAAATTAATGCTATTTTTCTTAAATTTTCTTTTGTTTCAAAGAGGAGAAAGCTTTTTTTTTTTTTTTAATTGTTTAAATGTTAATGAGAGCGCAATAGAAGAATAAGAACGATGTATTTTGAGAGTGTAAGAGAGTAGTATGTCAAGTGTTATGAATTTAGGATAATTTTTCTTAACAATGGAATCCATTAAAGATTATCAAAATATCTTAATGGAATACTTCAGGAAATAGTTGCTCCTACATTCACTCATTTACTTTGCCCATCTCTTTCTCCCCCTCTCATATTTATAAATTGGATGACTTCCAAAATTTTACATAGAACATTTTCTAGATGTTGAGTACAATAGATTTAACATTCCAAAGAGTCCGTCATTAGGTCCATAAAAGAGCGTTAATGGGGAAAATATGGCAAAATTAACTTCATTTTCGTTCATTAATCACAAATTTTGCGAAAATGGTTCGTTCATGATCTTTTGCTGAAGTATTTCCCTCAAGAATACGTGCTGTGTTTTCTTTTACATCGTTTTAAAATTAATTAGTTTAAGAATTTTTCAATTCATGAAAACTTTCTTCATAAAACATATTCTTGAAAAAAATGAAAGAAAAAGTGAGGAATATATAGGCCATTTGTCCTGCTCGAAAAAATAATAAGGATCTAATTTTCGTTTAGCACATAACATAATGAGCACAATGCTGAAGCTTTTAAGGCTCTATTCCTCCAAAAGCAAGATAAGTATATAAAAGTTAAAACATTGGAATTTTAAGCAGTGAGATACCGCTCTTAAGCTAAGGCTAAGGCAGATCGACATCCAATAACCGACAGCATGGTATCCAGATACTGCAGTTTCGTCATTGTTATCGACTCATCAGTCTGGAAAAGTGAATAACCGAGCTGGAGGCAATTGTCATTACATGTAAGCGGATAGCGCTAACAAACTAGAAGATAAAGTAAATTAAGTAGATCTGTGAGAGTTCGCAGCAATGGTGCGATTGAATTCATCAATTGAAGACAAGGCTTTGGTATTAAGCAAAATTTTACCGCATTTAAGCCAGATATAAGGCATAACCACATGCAATTAAAGTTATAAAACCAAATAAAACGATTATTAAAAAGCAATTCTTTTTCTTGGCACCGCGGCTGTTTAATGAACTAATGGAAGATGTTAGGAATGAGAAGAACTTCAAAAAATATAAACAAGGGGTCAATGAATATATACAAAATAACGACATTCTATCAATAATAAACTTTTAGCTGATAAAATATACTGACTTGCTAACTTGGGGGGGGGGGGAGGATTTTGTATTGTATTTTTTATAATATAAAATGTTTCAATGCGAGTTATTATGTTTTTTTTCTGTAGTCAAACAGTCAAATTATTGTTCTGTGTGAAATATTTACTACTTGTGTATACTGTGATACATATATATACTGTAAATATTATATTGTTTAACACATATTTATGTGATTGTACTCCAAATTAAAACTGATTTAATAACACTGCAGACAGTGCCTTTGGCGCTCTTTAGTGTTGAATTCTTACTACTAACTCATGTTGAACTATAATCTAGAATTCCTTAATGTTTTGTGATTGTCGTTTGTAATTCAAGTTGTATGTTTTAGCTTTATTTTATTTAGCTTACAGTTTGTTATGTATGTGTGTTTTATTTTGCTAATAAATCTTATCTTTTTTTGCTAAAAAAAATAGCAACCCGGTTATGCTCTGAATGGAGTAACCAAGTTTTCGGTACATTTCACTGACCCTTTATTTAAAAAGTGCGAAATATAATGAGGTAATTATACCAGTAGTGGCCAGTGCTTCAGTTGTTGCTACTTCAAGGTTTATATTTGAAAAATAGGATTCTAGGTCTCTCAATGGATTCAAAAGTGCATCAAACGAGCAGGAGGTCTCCTGCGATGAAACCTCCTGCACGTTTGGAATCGATTAAGAAACCCGGAATCCTAATTTTTTCAAATATAAATCTTGATGTGGCCACTACTGAAGCACTACTAAGCACTGGCCACTACTGGTGTGTTTACCTTAACACCTGCGAATAAAATATTTTTTTTTTAAATCAATCTGTAGTTTTAGAGTGCCATGAATCCAGTTAAAATATATTAAAACACCCAAAACACATAAATATAGTTTAAACTGAAACAAAACCTTCAAAATATTTGAAAGTATTTTGTATCTTTTTGTATTATACTTATAGTGGTGTACTCGAAAAGGGACGCTGAGGGACGGCGTCCATCAACCTTTAAATTTTAATGTTTATTTAACTTGAATAAACATTATTTCACATTAGCCAATTTTTTATTTTCCTCAAGAATACATCATTGGATGCTTCCCAAAATTTGCCGTAAAGTTCTTCTGTGAGTTTTACAAAACCTTAAAGTTAACCTTCTTGATGTTAAAAGAGCGAAAGAAAAAGAGCGTTGAGTACATTGCGATGGATCAATATATTATGCAGCAAAATCTCCATTCTCATAAATATGCATTAAGCTCTAAAATTACATTCAAATTTTAACTGCTGCAATAGCTTAACATATTTACTAAGATACCGTATCAGGGGATTTTTTGTCCTCATGAAGAAACTTGAGTTATGTTTCAACATTTTATCGTTTCATGAAAAATATTTCCTCTCATTTACATTGCGAACTGTTTATAAATTGTAGCACTTATAAAAACATGTAAGCCGATCTGCAACATCCTTGCGTTAGGGCTATCTAGACGTTTTTATAAGTGCTACAACATTACAAACGGAATTAAAAAATAAATAAATGCGTATTAATGGGATTAAAACGGCTACTGTTTTATAAGTTCAGTATTGGGACAGGAATTGTGTGTGACTAGACGTGTACGTGTGTGCACATAACTATATCACATACAAAACAATTGCAATAATAGGAAAGAAATATGGTATGCATAAAAATCTGAAAGTGAGATTCTGCACTTTGAAGTAATTTATTTTAAATTTAACATAAAATAAGTTATGTCAAATTTTTTCTATCGTTTCGCTGTATTCTCTGGCATACTTTCCAGTAGCATAGTTAATCTTGATTGCAAAAAATATAAATAAATAAATAAGTAAACGCAATCATTTCATCATCAAAAAAAAAAAAAAAAAAAAAACAATCAATAGTTGTTCCAATTTTAGATCTTTTAACTAAATTACATACATTATTTTTTTTAAGTTCAATACAATGTTACCAGTTTTTTAAATTTATTTTGTCCCTTTGACTAGCGGTGATTTTAGTAGTTTGTCACTAAAAGCAAAGACTTGTCATGGACAATGCTGTGAATTAATATCGTATCAAAATAAAACTTACTTGAGTGTTTGCCATTGAAACTTTAATCCCACACAAAATAGAGACACCATAACATTATAAATGATATATTGCATGATATTCCATCAAATGCAATCCTTATTACTTAACTTTTTTTTTTTTTTTGAATTTTTTAAATCAAATGGCATGCCTTCTTAAAAACTGCCCAACAAAAAAACTTTCTTTCAGTAAAACTCTCCAGAAAATAGGGTTTCTAGGACCATACACAGAACCATTACGCGGAAGCACTGATCAGAGTTTTACTTTTATGAATATTGTTCAGAAAACTTAAAACACAAAACACTACTTTATCCATTTGCTTAAGTGTCAAACATATTTCATTCAAAACTACAAGCACTTAGTTTCTCCTAATTTTGCACCAACTTGTTCCTTGGGGTAAGAGAGTCAGAGTTCAAACTTATTTTTACAGTGAAAGATTTTGGAGCATATGTCCAAACATGTTTACTTTGAAAAAGAGATTTTTATTGATTGATTTTGCCCCCAAACTTTACCTTTCGTCCATTTAAGACGAGGCTAAAATGCGTAAATCATTCTTTTACAATTTGACTGGCTTCAAATTCATTCATACCAAAGGTCTGTATCAGGGGTTTCCGAAGTGGGTGCCGCCAAGTGACTACGTACCAATATTCAGGGAATTCCGGTTTAACCTGCGAAACCTATTTTAGCAATCGTTAGTCCTTGATGCATTCTTCCAGTTGCAAAAACGTTCAAACTTCGATACAGACTTAAGATATTGAAAGTTTGAAGCCAAAATAAAAGAGTCAAAAAATACAAAATTTAACTTTTCATTCACAAAGAAACTGACTTTTTCATCAATGAAGAGACGACTCAACATTTCAGCAGGCTTTACTATTTTTGCCAAATATCGAGCATGAGGCAGACAATATATGATCGCAGCAATGTGTCAGCCTACCGTTAGCACAGTCACAACAATATCTGGTAATTCCAGTGATGTCATTCTTATCTGATTGATAACCAATAAAGCAAAGATATGTTTTTGACTTAATATAACGCGATCTTACTTCAAGTTTTATAATATTAGGTGTGATTTTGACAAAATGGAGCCAACAGATTCATTTATCATCTCAGCTAAGTATGATAAAGCTTGAGATATTTGACTTTGACTTATATGATCTGTGCCTCGTGCTCGATATTTGGTAAAAATACGTAGTAAAGCCTAGCATCTGCGGTAATTTTGAGGAGCATTTTGAAGTTTTGCGGAGCAGCTCAGTATTTTGCATAAATTCAATAAAAAATTTTAAACCACTTATCTAAAATTGTTTTTTAACTTTGATAATCATTTTAAGCACTAGCAAAAATATTTAAAAAAAACGGCTTTAAACACTATGTCATGCTTGAAAACGCACGGTCGGGGAATGCGGAGCAAAATAATTTTTTGCGGAGCTGTGGAGTTTCGCTAGTTTTGTGGAGCAACTCCGCAAAATGCGGAGAAGTTGGCAACCCTGCTAATGTCAGTCATTTAAAAAAAACTATGTTAAATGGTATAAAAAAGTTACTTTACTATTCAAAGATTTTGTCTTTATTGGATGCAGCTTTGAAAATTATTCAAAATAGCGTGAACAAATTATATGATCGTCTTTATGAACATTTTAGCATTTTATACATTCCTAATAACTTCATGAAGGATACGTCTTGTGTTTTTATGGTGTACTTCTCTAGTGAGATAGTATTTTCGAAGTTTATTTATTTTTTTCTTTTTCGCTTACCAGACGACTTTTACTTAGTTTTTTTTTTTTTCAATCAAAAATATTTAAATTTGTTTAAACGCAAAATGATGAAAAAAAAATCACTTTTTAATTTTTTTGTATTGTGCCACCAGTTCAAAAGTGACACTTTTCAGAAAAGCATTGAAAAAAATATTTAAATTTTATTTCCGTTACCAAAAATAGGCTTTTTGTTTAAAAATGATGACTATAATAATTTTCCATGTTTTTTATTCCTAGAATGAGAGAAAAAATTACATTTATTAATTTTGAATTTTACCATGAAAAAAATTGAAATCGAAAAAACAGGTTCTTTTGAAAAACTCGAAGATAAATTGAGATAAGAGCTGAAAATTTGGCTAAATTATTTTTATTCGACACCAAAATGATCCCCCAAGTGCGGGCCAAAAAACCGCAAGGGCAGATTTAACATAGAAACCCGGCTACGGCCTTTCTTATGAAATCTAAAATATAATCGATAAAACTTGATTTTATTTGCATATTCTATTGGTTTTTGAAAATATAGGTTATTAAAATAAGGAATTGATACTTAAAGGGCATTAATATAAGCAAATGTAAAAGACGACGTGTTTATTAAATGAAAACAAAAAAATCTGATGTGTACATCACATAACATCACCACTATTAAATATTTTAAATAGTAACTCAAAAAATAACTAACCCTAGTGTAAATGACCGGGTACCGGGGTACCTTTCTGTGACTATTATCATAATTTTTATCATTTCAAATTACGTCTTTGCAAAATTGCTTTTATTCGTAGTTATTTACATGAAACTAAACTAGACAAAGTTGTAACCGTATAGTTGTTTCGATTCTTAAGGAATGCTAATCTCCGAAATCTGTTAACAGGTTGCCTCAATTGAAAAACAAGTGGGGATAGATTAATAATAAAAACCATACATCTCATTTTATAGAATGCGCAAAAAAAGGTAGAAAACTATATATAGCACAAAACACTTAAAAGAAAACTAGTAATAATAGTTTTAGTTTATTCGATGTTGTGTTATTGCGCTCCAATAGTAAACATTGATCTCAAACATTAAAATGTAATAGAAATGAAAAAGTAATTATTTGAAGTTTCAGTACTTATTATGAAAATGAGTTGTCGTTAACATTTTATTTCTAAGTTCATACAGAAATAATTTAGTGTATTTAATATATATATATATATATATATATATATATATATATATATATATAGGGGCAGACTAGCTAACTTTGGCCCAGTTGGCAAAATAATACTTTGGCCCACTTCTGTAAATTAGTCAAGCAAAGACAGTAAACTACCACTAGTTCCTATTTTTCTTTAAGTTCCTAAATCAAGATTTAAAGTTCTAAAATAGAAAATTATGAAACGTAAAATATAGCTAACACTGACACATTTTTTATGTGCCTTGAAAGGATACTTACACTGGTGTGCAAAAATTAAAGACGAGACGGTTTTTTCAATATAACTTTGTACAAAAGCTTTCCAAATCAACACATTTAATACAGTAAGATCACCAATACGTAAGGACATGTGTAATGTAAGCAACACTTACTAACAGAGAAATCAGAGGGATAAAAGGAAGCTTTATTGAAAAAGTAGCATGGAGCGCAATGCGACTGAAGGCCGGAACATCTCTGTGATGGGTGTCCAACAAGAAACATCCGGTCTTTAGTAGGGGATATGATCTCCCCCGACTGCTAGGCAGGTTTCACAGCGTCTGCCCATGCTGAGAATGAGGGAGTCAATGAGTTGTTGAGGCATTGCTGCCCATTCGTCTTGCAGCGCCTATCGAAGCTCCCGAATCGTTACTAGTGGTAAGGTACGAGCTGCCAAGCGTCTGCCTAGAAAATCCCATACATGCTCGATGGGATTGAGATCCGGAGATCGTGCCGGTCAATCCATACGTTCAATATCCTCACTCTCTAAGAGCTGTTCGGCAGCTACTGTGCGATGATATGGTGTATTGTCGTCCATGAAAAGGAACTGCGGACCCATAGCGCCTCTAAAAAGACGCACATATGGAAGAAGAATCTCGTTACAATTACGGGTCCCGTTGACTGAACCTGCGTCGAAGATGTGAAGGTCTGTACAACTACCAAGCATGATGCCTTCCCAAACGAGAACACCGCGACCTCCATACCTGTCCCTTTCAATGATGTTCGAGGGATGATTGCGGCTTCCCCGCTCTCTCCAGATGAGTATGCGATGAGAATCGCTACTCAGACTGAATCTGCTCTCATCTGTTAAGAGTACTCGACCCCATTCATTTCCTCTCCAATTCTGGTGTTCCCGGCACCACAGAAAACGCCTTCTCCGATGGGCAGGCGTTAGAGGTACACACCGTATAGGGCGTAGTGCAAACAGACCACCACCGTGCAGTCTTCTGGCCACGGTAAAACGCGATATCGGTCGTCCAGACGCCTGTGTCGTGTGTCTAGCGATTTCTTCCGCTGTCTGTCGCCTGTTTCTTCTGGCCTCTAAGACAATATACCGGTCATCTACGGGTGTGGTTCCTCGTGGACGACCACTACTGAACCCCGGATAGCTCTTCCTGTAGTTTGAAATTGTCTCCAAAGTCGTGAAACGATGCTGTGAGCGATTCCGAACTCTGCAGCCACACTTGTCACACTGCGGCCTTCCTCCAACTTCCCAATGATTCGACCTCGGGTAAAAGCATCCAGATGCCGTCTAACAGATTGATTATTCGTCATTTCTCGCTGAGGCAGCAACTCGGTGTGATTTTTAACTGCTATACGGCGTGCAATCTCTTTGCCAGAAATACTTATCTTACACCGACAACATGCTTTATACTACTCAGACACTCCCCCATTACGTCTGCCTGCATATCTGCGCATGTGCTACCGTACATCACCTTATTTAATCTCCTGATTGGTCTTTTTGTCCGCTATGCCTCTTCGTTCAGCTGATATGTTAATTTTTCGACTTCGTCCTTAATTTTTGCACACCAGTGTATGGTTATAAGCCTGAAAAGGCACATCTTTAGGCTTCTATACTGACAACATAGGAAGTGCACGAGGAAAGAGATGAGGAAACAGGTAAATCCCCCCGGAATTTTTTTTTGAAATCGGTTGTTCTATATAGGCCTAAGAAAAGAATCGGGACACAGGGTTCTAGATTCCCTTCCAAGCGATATTTTCAAAGTTGATGTCAAAAAACACAATTTTACAATTTTCGGTAGCGTTTAAGGAGAGAGAAAACAAGGGGTTCCCCCACAATTTTGTTTTCTTAACTTTTTTTTTTTTTTTTTCAAAATTGAAATCCATTTTAGTCTATCTTTGTTTACAATAGAATGTCGGGGGCTCTTCCCAGAAATTCTCCGAAATGGGAAGTTTTAGAAATGCAATTTTAGGCCATTCTTAATAAAATTAATGTAATTTTATGGAAGAGCATAGGGAGCTCTCTACAAAAACGTTTAGAGTTTGAACTATTAAAAAACGCAAAACTATCTTTGGTCACGTTTGAGAGAATAGGAGGGTCAGTTATCTCATTTAGAAGCACTAAAAAACTGAAGTATACTTGACCAAATTTTAAACTACATTTCGTTACTATAGGGAATCTGGCGACTCTCCTTCGAAATTTTCCGACATTGAAATTTTAAAAATATAATCTTATAATATGTTTGGAAACATTGAAAGGAAAAGAGAAAGGTTTTCCACAAGAATTTTTAGAAGGGCACCGTGCCGTTCCGCATTTAAAGCTAACCTTCGCCCCTTGTCCTTGAAACGTCCTTCTTTCGTTTCAATCATTTATCCACAAAAATTTGATTAGAATCTATCTGAATGTTTTTTTTTTTTTTTTTTTTTTTTTTTTTTTTTTGCATTACCTTAAAAACTAAACATCAAAAAGCTTTTCAATAGTTTAAAAATAATTACTATCGAAAGCACTTGAACTTTGTATGTACCTAGTATACCAAAAAGTAAAAGAAGTACCTTTTTTATTCAACAAAACTTCTCTACCCTTTTATCCCTTTTATCTGAAAGCGCACTGCCCCTCTTTGGTCTGGAGGAATCACTAGTTCTCTCTGGGCATTTTTTTCTCAAACTGAAATCAATTTTTGGCTATAGTGCAAATAAAAACGTGACGAAGCTCTCCCATGAAAATTTCTATAAGTGAAATTCTAAGCTATCTTTAGTGACTTTAACGGAATGCCTAAGGTTCGAAGACTTTGTCTGGCAATTTTTCGATAATTAAGTGGGTCCGGAAAACAAAATGAGTCAAATTTTGCATTTTTTTTTAATCATTTAAAAAAAACTTTTCCGTCTTTTTCTGCTTAAAAAGACGTTTGAATCTTGTTTCTATCTTAATTAGAACGAAAAATCAAACTCTTATAAGTCAAGAACTGACAAAGATAAAGCAAAGAAATTTGGAGCATTTCTTTTTCAAACAGTTTACTTTGATTTTTATACGGTGAATTTGAAAAAAACCGTTACTTCAAAAAATATTATCATTTTTTTAAATATCTTTGAATTTTTCGAAATTTTTCTTGAAAAATTTTCTATTTTTATTGAATTAATATTTTTTAAATCGTCGAATAAAAATTAAAACTTAGATATTTGTGCATAGTTTTTTGAAAAAAATTTGAAAATTGACCAAGAATATTTTGAGTTTTAGCAATTTGAAGCAACACCATTTTTTTGGAAAAAAATAACTAAATTTAAATATTTTTTTTAATATTTATGCTATGATTTTATGAATCAAACTGATGGTGAATCAGTGCAAAAAATTTCAATACTCTAAATTGTTTAATACCATTTTTTTTTCAAAATGTGTCCCGGACCACCTTAAATCTGTTATACACAATTTCCTTCTTGGGCCTTGATGCAAAAACCAAGAACCAGGTAAGTCCAGATTCACTCATTTTTGGTAAGACCAATAAATAACATTAGTGTCCAATCGAAAGGCTAATATCTTTCCCACATTATTTACTAGAAAGCAGAGGTCTAATCTTACATTTGTGACCCGTTGTTGCATCAATCGGAACAACCAATTCCCCACACGCAAAAATGATTTTTAAAAAAGGAAAAGTTTGGACTTAACTCGATCCTGCATCATAGTCCCCAACCTTTTGCATGCCGCTTCTCATGTATCAACACCCCAAAACATGGCCCACACGTTTATAGCAGGGCCGGGGACGCTTTGTCTAGTAGTGCAGGCCAATTGCTGTCAATAGACGTACTAATATAGGATTTTGAAAGCTCTTTTTTCGTCCCGGGCCCTTTTTCAGGCTGCGTCGGACCCTAATTTCTCTGGCCCCCTCCCGTTTCTTCAATGTGGGAGCCTGGACCCTAGAGCTCTAAAAACTAGAGAGAACGTTGACAAAGAGAGGAAAGCTTTCGCACCTGTGGACTTCGGCTATTTACTTTGGCCCCTGGGGCTAAGGATGGGAAAAAAATAAACCTGCTTCCAAACACTTTTTTCACAAAGAGTGAACAAATTTCATTTTTTCTTCTATTATTACGCTTTAAAAAAATGTTAGATGTGAATTAAATGTATTAAGTTCAATAAAAAATTGCTTAAAGTGACCCACTCGGCGGTTGGCCCAGTGGGGGATCCCCGACTAGCCGACCTGGCCAGTCCGCCCCTGTATATATATATATATATATATATATATATATATATATATATATATATATATATATATATATAAATAATACCGTTAAAGTATGAAATCTGTTATTTTATAGAATTCATATAATAACGATCTGCAGCCCATTAGTGTAAAATAATCTATATCATATATAGACGACATATGATATAAACGACAAATAAATTTGCCTTCCACCCCTGTGTTACCCCCAAAATGTTTGTGTAAAACCCAGTGTGTCAACAAAAAATGGTTTTGTTTTAGAAATAATGTTCTTTGTAATTCCAAGTGTCATTTTAGTAATCCTTGTTGTAACAAATGATTTTATGGTACGTTTCCATAAAAAATATTTATACGCTGCATAAGTTAGATAAATTGTTTATTTTTCATTTTAATTGTCTATCATTAGTTTATTTATGGAATACCTATATATAGTTATTTCATTTTAGATAAATTGTTTAATTTACACTTTAACGTTCTCTCATTAGTTAATTTATAGAATATCTAGTTTTTTCATAGAATAACTAGTTAAAGTGTAAAATTAATAAAACATAATACACACTTTAACAGGCACGATCAATTATTTCTTGGAATAACTAGATATTCTATTCTAGATATTCTTCTATATATATATATATATATATATATATATATATATATATATATATATATATATATATATATATATATATATATATATATATATATATTATTACGTATTATAAATATATATATATATAGTACGTATATATATATATATATATATATATATACGTACGTATTATAAATTATAATAAAAAGGAAAAGGAAGAAAGGATTCTTTTTCTAGGGCAATAAATTACTTTTTTATGGATAAAGCAAAGAAATATATTCAATATTTCATCCGCAGAGTATGTTAAAATTCAGACTCGGTTTTGGGGTAGTATAAAAAAAGAACTATTTATTATAATAAAAGATTAAAGTCTGTTTTGGTATATTTTTCAAAAAAATTAAACAAAAAAGAGAGCTATTAAAAAAATAAAAAAGAAACTAATGTTTACCGAAAGAAGAAAGCTTGATAAAATAAATGTTTGCTTTAAGTGTTTTAGTCATAACAAAGATTGCAAAAAATTGCTTAAGAATAATCCTAGTGTTATGATTGTTCGAATAAAAAATGGAAAGTAATAAAAAACTATTTACGTAAGCACGTTAGCTTATAAATATAAATAAATATATATTAATACATGTGGAACAATGCGCTTTAGTCAAAATTAATTTTTAAATCTCAGTGCCATTTTTAAGAAAATATATTGTCATCTTTCTTTTTACATAATTAAACCCACGTACGATAAACAAACACCAAACATTTATTGTAATAATAAATAAAAAAAGTATTTAGGTGTACTTAGGGAAAATTCCGTTTAATTAAAATTACTTCGTCAAATCCGAATGAATCTTTATACCTCTATTGTGTTAATATCATGACCGAAATACTGCAGTTGAATTTTAAATAGATTTTTTCCCCAATTTGAGGCGTTTAGTGGAATAGAAAGAGCAATGTAATGAAAAGGTTATTCTTTCAAAAGGGGATTACTTAACATGAAGTACTTAGAAAAGTACTGTTCAATTACCTTATTATATTTATGTAAGCATTCTTTTATAAAACGCAAAATCAATCGTCATTTGAAAACATGAGTTAGGAGGTTGATTTGTGGTTTGATAGAAAGTAAAAAAGAAAGCCTGAATAAATCCCATATCTACTTTATTTTTACTTATAAAGATTCATCTTTTATTGAGATACAGACACAGATTATTTTTCTTTTTTTTTTCAAATGTTTCAATTGAATTATATTTTCATGTTGAACATAGTTAAACTCGTGCAAATTACTAAGTATTGCTTTGATAATTAAAAGTACAGTCGAGCCCACTGAATGGAAAAGCCAATTTTCCACGAAAAATTATTCTAATGAGCGGACCTTTCCATTAAACAGGATTAAAATAATAGACACCAACTGTTTGGTACGATGAAAATGTATTACATTATGCGGGATAGTCTTTTAATCGATATTCTAATAAGGGGCAAGAACTGATACATTAACATTCCATGAAACTTATTGATTAATATGAAATAGTACGCTCTTTTGATTTTCAATTAAATATTAACTGGTTGGCAAAAGCACACCGGTATCTTTTTTTCCAAAACAAAACTTAAAATATATAAATCTTAAAAGAACCTTTTCACGATTGATTAAATTACTTAAATTTATTTAATGGTTGTAATTCAATGTGCTTTACTGATTATCAAGTAAAGAAGAAAACGCACTTATATTATGTTTCAATGAACGAACTTGCAATTAAAAGCATTTGCTTACCTTTGGTACATTTATCATTAAAATAAAACTAGCAAATATGCTTGTATTTTATTAGAAGAACATTTAAAATGGGTATATTTAAGGAAATGTGGAAATGCTATTGCTTTAGAATTAATTTAATTCTAAACTAAAATAAATTTTAGAAGACTTATGCTATTTTTTAAGTTTAGTTTTTGTGTTTTGTTTGTTTGTTTTTTTTTTTAAATCTAAAATGTTAGCTACTTTATTTTAAATAATCCTTCATTGCAAAACTGTTTACAATGGTCCTGATAAATATTGCAGAAGCTTTCCGCAAACAAAACCATTAATCAGAAATTTTGATTGAAAAATTTTTCTTTTAATAAATCTTACTTTACGATTATATCAAAAAAAAAAAAAAAATGAATGTTAAAATCATTTACTCTTTGGTGCCAAGCTATTATATAAAAACACCACCGATAGTCTTTCCAGTTTACTAATCATATTACGTCACTATTTATTGGCCATAATTGCAGGCTTAATGACTCAATATTTCACGTGCCATTGACCAGCATGTTTTAGCTTCATGTAATTATAGAAGTAAAGTGAAAAAAAAATATTCTTAGAACAATTTTGTTTTGTTGATTTTAATCGAAATATCTTACAGTTTTTAAAAAGTCTTTTGCTAGAAATTGATTGTTATCGTAACAAATGTGTATAGAAAATTTTATTTAATCGTCCTGAGATACTTTTTTTGTAGTTAAAATAGATTATTGCAGATGTACTTGAACTAAATGAAAACAGCATTTAAAAAATCAAAATCAAGGTTTTTACAAAAAAAAAAAATAAGTAAAAGTGCAGTCTAAATTAATGATTGATGCATAAGGTAATGAGCATCTCAACATTGGACGTTTTTTTTTTTTTTTTTTGCCAAAATACTAAGCTCATGATGGATATTGTAATTATCGAATTGCAACAAACTTTTGTTTCAAAGAAATTATACAAGAACACTTAAGAATAATTTGAATGAATGAGAGCTTATTATTTATTCAATAAACCATAAAGTTGTCGGGAAGTTGCAAGATTTTCATTTTATTTTTTAATGCAGTCAGAACAAAGCACAGTTTTTTTTCACTTTAACTTTTTCCGGAAACATATTGTCTCATTTTGTAGTCACTTAATCAATTGTAAACTAAACAAAACTTTTTGTGTCATTGTAGATGTTTGCATTTTAAAATCATCATCTAAGTAAATTGGTTTTCGAAATTATTGCGAAATATTTTGAATAAAAAATTTTTTATCGTTTATCTAAATACTTTTACGTTTATCTTATTTTCTACATTGGAACTGTTCTAATCTTTCAAACTAATCTAAGTGTAGATTATTTCTGTCAGAAAATCCGCACGATCAGTGAATAAATAAACCAGGATTGTTTTTTTAATATATTTATTTATTTATAATTTTTTTTAATAAGTTTTTTTTCTTGATTGAATTGGCATCATTTTACACAAATCAGGGAATTGTGTAACATTTCATTACAGGGAAAGAAAACAATTTTGAAAATATTAAGAGAAAGACGTAAACCAGAAAGATTGAAAATGAAACGTGAGTAAAACTTACAGGTTTGGAAATCTATACCTGAAAGTTAAACTAACGTAAGTCACAGTATCGCTACTTTGCAGGAGAGCGTAAAACTTTTTTAAGAGTATTCACAAGTTGAGACTTGCGTTTTATAACATTGATATAAAAGTGACTCGTGTTCAACAATCAAGCTCGAACAAGAAATAAATCTGCAAAATTTCCCGACATATCATGGAAAAATATCCAAAAAGGAAACATTTTAAATCCACCGATTAAAGGAAAAGCCTCAAAACGTCAGTAAAAATTTTATTTGTTCACAGTCGAGAAAAAAAAAATCAAGCGATCTTTCTTCTCAATGGTTTTATTCACGCTAATTAAAACCGGGCTCGCAGTAAACGATAAATTTCCGATTTAATACTATATTCCTTAATGTAAAAAAAAAAATGCTTTTTACCCATCAAGCGCCAAGTCTCCCATTTTGTGAACCTTCAATTAAGGTATCCGACTGCGTTAAAATCGACATTTTCGATGAAATACTCGTAATTGTTTTTATGATTTCATTTTGTAGTCTGATTCATTAGCTTTCCAAAACTGTCTTAGTTTTTACTCTACGTGAATTACAACTGGAGTTATAGCTGTATTATTATAGAGTTGTACACTGAACTCCAGACCGGAAGTTGTATTTAAACGCGTTTTCTGAAGAACGATATTTTCGAAGAAAGCTGTCTACTGTAACAATGATATCTCAAAAAGTTATTCGAGTATTGATGTGAAATTTTCTGAGACAGTGCTCTGTAATATGCTTGATGTTTTCCTCTAAAAGTTAAGCTGAATTTCATTATTAAGTAATATTTTCATGCGGATAAGTTTAAACAAAGGCGTGTGTTTACGAAAAAATACCAGTATTGGAACTTTGTTCGTCTATATTTCAGTATTTTTTTTAAAAATAATAAAACTTTTAGAGCAAAACAAACATTAATGTCATACAAATGTACTACTACAAGGGTTTGTGTGTGGTTAGAACCAAGTTTTGTCCATAGCTGTTAGCGTAAGACACGTTTTTTTCGCTATTTTTCTTCAAATTTGTCCATTTTAAAAAAAAATATTTTAAAAGCTTGTTTTTACATTTTGTTCATAGTTTTGAAACATATGTAGTTAAAAAATAACATTAAAAAAAATGTCCGAATTATTTCTCAAAAAAATGTCTTCGAACGCAGTCGGATTTAAGTAATTAAGATATCATTTTGAACTTTTTTAAAATGAATGATCGAGAACCAAACTTTGTTGATAATTTTTTCTAAAGGATTTGGAATATAATTTTTTTTTTATTTAAATTTTGCAAAAATTTCTTGTTTTCGCATTACACGGGAAAAAAAATCTCTAAAAATAATTAATACGAATGCAGGAAATTAGAAACATGGACTATGAAGCTGAAGAGACCTTTTTTCAAATTACAACAAACAGGGGCCAAGAAAAATAATTTAAAAGAGTTTTATAGGACTTTATTTACTGAAGTCCCAAAATGGGACACTTGGCGTCTTCTGATTAGCAAAGCAAGTAATGCTTAGTAGAAATTGTCTTCACCTGTTTTGCATGAATGAACTCTCCCTTTTTTTTTCCTGCTGGAGCCACAGCACCCATTTGTATTTTTCTCATTGTAAACATTCTTTTGTTGTTCAAGGTCAAGAGCAGGTGCTTTTATCAAAACAAGTGACATTCCATTCGTTTAGAAGAAAGTCCTGGAAAAACATGGGGGCCAATCCTCCCTAAGGAGGATGACGTATCTCTCTGAATTTCTACGGATCACGAAAGAGATTCCCGTAAAAGAAGATCAAAATTCCTTTAAAAACTATTCCTCCCCCCCCATAAAAATATTTTCCCTCCCTCCCCCTTGAGGGCTCCACTTAAGGCTCACACAATGAAATTTCTACAGATCATGAAACAGATTCCCGTAAAAGGAGCGCCATGCTCCCCTCCCCCTTGAGGGCTCCCCTTCAATAAGATAAGTTAAATTTCAATAGATATTTTTTTTTTAATCTTAAATGTCGTTAGAATTTTTTGATTTTGCTATGAGCTTCAAACAATATTAAAACAATATATTTAAGCTTAAAACAAGAAGATGAGTGCAGTATCACTTGTTTGTGAAATGCCAAATTCTGTTTAGATAGTTAAGGAAAAAAAAAATAATGGAAATAGCTTAGATCACAGATAATGCGATAACTTTCAATTTACATTTTTACAATTTATCATAATTTGTAGAATGAAATCGGAGAAACTATAACCGTTGATAATTAACCAATGTGAAGAATACTGGACATTTATCTCTAGAAACATTATGATGATGCATAAATCATGTCATCAAACATGTTGTGAAGCAACCGAAATGATGACTGTAAAAAAAACCCTTGCCTATAATGACACAAATACATCATCAGGAAGCCCAAAATATCTTAGTTCCATTTTATAAGAGCCATTTTATATAGTGCTTCGAGCCATTGTCATTTACCGTTGCTCGATCCCGGACATTGTTAATAGAAAAAATCTACCTCTTGTCTTTTTGCGTATGAAAATCCTAAGGCTTTTTGCTAAAAGATAGTTAAATGTGTGGGAAATATTTCGTTTTGTATAAAAATGTATTAAAAGAAGGAATGAAACAAGAATGAAAACCATACCTGGAGTGACGTACGGGCAGAGCGGGAGGGGGAAGACGTCCTTAAGGGGCCCAATGGCTCAAGAAATTGAAAAGAACTTGCATAGTAATACTTATTAACGTTGCAAATATACACTGCTAGCCTCTGGGGCTGGTCTCCACAGCTTTTATTGCAAGAAGGCCCAAAATTTACAGCTTTGGGTCTCATGAAAGCATAAAAGCTCTACATTTTAAAGCTTGAATATGTTAAATATGTACTTAAAGTACCAATAACTAGCTATATTAATTACATAAAAATGATTTTAGGGCTTTCTAATTGGATTTAGTCAAAAATTATTCAAGTATCAACTTAGTGGCTTAGTATCAACATAGTGGCAGGGATATATATGTTATCCCCATTAAACGCCTAGTCTCCCATTTTGTGACCATACCAATCTAACCTATCATAATAAATATTTTTGGGAAATTTCAGCTGCATATGATTAGAGATGTGTATTGGATATCAAAACATATGAAAATTTAAGTATTTTTAATGTGGTTCATATAGCGGCGCTTAATGGGTTAACCTTTTATTCAAAAACTTAGTTTTTACTTAAATTGCATACGTTTAAGAGTTCATACACTGCTCAGATTACCCAATAAGAGAAGGGTTTTAAAATGGTTTGTACAAAATAGTCAACAAAATGACTGAGGGTAATGCTACTATCTAAGATCTGTTTTTTGCTTTTGTAAAAAAATGACATTTTGTTTCGGTATTAGCTTTAACAAGTATTTCATCGAATTCATTCTGTCATAATGCTAATCGATAATATAATTCCTAAACTATAATTATTTTTATTAATATTACCAAAAAAACATCGCTATTTTATTGAATTCTTGCAAGAATTGTAAATCTATGTTTAGAACTAAATTGCTTTTGTCGATGTTAAACTCTCTGACTGTTCAATATTTTTAATAAATTGCTTAATAAGTCGTTTAAAAATGTACGAATTTTTTACATATAATAAAACTAAGGTTAAATATATGTACTATATTTTTAAAAGTTACATTGGAAATTACGTTTAGTATAATGAATCGTATAACAAACATCAAGTAAGAGGTTTACTTCACATTGAGTTTCATTACGATTGTTTTTTCCTTTTTTTTACTTTCTTGAAAGAAAAAATTTCGGTTTAACTATTGTAAATACATTAAAAAATGAATTATTGACATTTAAGTTAAACACATCAGTAGTGGCCAGTGCTTGCTAGTGCTTCAGTAGTGACCACTTCAAGAAACGTGCAGGAGATAAAACGAACGATATTCTAATACCTCCTGTACATTTTATGCATTTTTGAATACATTGGGAGACCAGGAATCCTATTTTTTCAAGTATTAACCTTGAAGTGACTACTGGCGTGTTTACCTTAAACTATGAAATAACTTAATTAGGTTTTTAAATTACGTCAAAAATGGAAATTGTGGTATAAATAAATTTTTTAACTTTTATGTTGCCAGTAGAAACCACGGGCTCTGTATTTAAAGGATAACAATTCATTAAAACTCTAAAATACCTAACATCTTACATTATTTATAATTTCTACATAAATACAGCCAAGTAGAACAACCCATAGCGATAGAAACTAATTACACCAACAATAATACATTTTTTAATAAGTCAAGAAAATATTGAAGTTTCTATGAAAACATATTGAGAATTTAAGGGGCAAGCAAGATAAAATTCTTCTTTTAGATACCATCTAAACTAATAGAGTACTGAAAACATGAGCGGAATATCCGTATATAGTCTAGACAACCAAATCTTATTTAGAAGTAAAACAATTTCTGAAATGATGAACTAAAGAAATTTATCGTTGACTAAAAATTCAAAATGAGTTGTTTCTTTTAACAATAACAATAGCAAATAATACGATTAATAATAGCAATAACAATAATAATAATAATAATAATAAAAATTGTAATGAAAAAGATAATAATAAGTAAAAATAATAATGATAAAGATAATAATAATAATAATAAAGGATAATAAAGATAATAATAATAATAAAAATAATAAAAGAATCATAAATGTAATGATAGTAAAGATAATAACAATAATAATAATAACGCATAAAGCAAAAAAAAAAAAAAATAAGAATTTGTTTTCTGTTTTAATACCATGCGATAGAAAACTGAGTGAAAGAACATATCAAATCCAAAAAAAAAAACTTGTCATCACCGCGGTTCTTTCTGACTCGGTAACTGTTACTTCCTCTAAAAATTATAATTAAAATTATTTTAATGATTTCCGCTGAGCTTTTGATGTTATTTGTGCATCATAAAAAAAGTTCGTTTTATTGGTGAAAGTAAAGAAATGTAAGTGATGCGCGAAACATTTTTCCAAGAATTTCATTCTTGTAATTAACATTTTTTACAAACCTTTTCTTCGCTTTTCTTAAAAATTGAGACATACGAAGTAGTTCCTTCATTTAGTTTCGAAACGATTGTAAGTCATGAATTTCACATTTTCAAAATGTCAGTATTTTTGTTTTCTCCCCCCCCCTTTTTTTAACAAGTTGATCAGATAAATAATTATTTACACATATGCCTTTTCTATTTTTAAAATTTGCTTTGGTGTGTTGTGAATAAATGGCAACTTAAGTTAAACGTCTTTGAGTGTGTTTACATTCTACAGCTTGTTGCAAGCAATTTTTTAACAATGTCGCTATTTTTAAAAGAATATAACTACTTTTACTTCTAAAAATACAAGTAATTTTTATGCAGTTATCAACTTTACTAACTGCATTGTCAGGTGTACCTCAGAAATAAAAGTTGTGTCAAGTGCTACATGTTAAATAAAAGTTTGAAAAATTGTGTAATCTTTCCCGTTAGCGAGTAAAGAAGAACATTTTTATGACTCATAACTTGAATTTATATCTCTTTGGATCTTTTTAAAGGGACAAAATATCGGTCATTGTTATAAATAGGCGTAAACATTCCGTTTCACAAATTTTCTGGCAAACCCCTCCCTCTCCACCATTTGAGTTCCTGAGCATCAGAGGATTTATGTGCCAAATTTGTCTATGATCTGACATAAGCTGCGGATTTATATTACGCCCCCCCCCCTCCCCCCTACCAACACACGCACACACATCCATTTCTATAAAGACATAGACATTTTTTTAAAAAAAAATGGATATTAGTTTTTTCTTCACTCATAACTTCCGCTGGTTTCTAGAACATAATTGTTTTTCAACTCAGAATTTTTTTTACCGTTTCCCTACACTTAAATTTATGTGTTAAGTTTAAAAACAGAGTTTCTTGTAAATATAATATTACCGAAATATTTTTAAAGAGGATCTGTAGTGCAGCTCTGGATTGCTGGCGCTCGGTCATGGACAAGTCCACTTCAAAACCGGTTAAAAGGAAGATAAGAATGGGTTGTTATAATCAAGTGCAGGCAAAATATTTTTTGTTCTTGAAACTTCTTTGTTTGCGTACTAAAGGAATTTAACTTCAAACAAAATTCGTGCGAACCTTTCTGGTGAAGAGCACTTAGGGGCAGTCAAATTTTCTTATCACGTTTACTGTTCGCATCATTACCTACGAAATCCACGTTTTTGAACTTTTCACTGAGCGCCATCAATGTTGAGCTGCCCTATAATGGGCTTATCTGGTTACACTTTTTGAATTTTACTAAGAAGCTAAGAATATATCCGACTTTGGATGATTATCGAAATCTACATCTTTTCTATAAAGAGAGAGAGAGAACGGATTTTCTATGTTTGTTTACATGTACACATGTTTGATCAGTATGTACGGTAATATGTATGTCTTTATTAACGAAGGCATCTAGTGAAAGAATTATTTCTCTATATGAAAGCTTCAGTATTCCAAATTGATATAGATTTTATGTTATGTATACTTTCTCTATTAATACTAAAGCAGAAAGACTGGTAGTATGTCTGAATGTCTGGATATCTGTCTGTCTGTGACTTACCATGCGGCAAGACCGTTCGGTCGTTTTTAAAAATATTGCGCATAAAACTAGTTTGTAGCATAAGGATGTGCAATTTTAAACGTGTCTTCTAAAATTCAGTTTCATTCAACTTTGAAATCATAAAATGACCTAACCTTGCTCTTTCTATGCGATGAAATTATGGCATTGGTTCATATTTGGTATCATTGGAAAGCCCATCAATATATCCAATTGGAAGATTTCTCCTCCACTGCAAAACCTCAAAAAGCGCAATTTGACTGAAACCTATTTTTTTTTCTTTTTTTAAAATAATGCGTAGCTCAAATTTGTTATCGTCAGCTCGAGTTATAATGAGTGTAAAAAAATAACAGGTACTAAAGGTGAATCAAACAGAAATATTTTCATTGTTAAAAGATAATCGTCTATCTTTTTTTCCTCGTTTTTGATGAAATTATATGATCAGAATATTATTAAAATACAACATACTCGATAAATGATATTTTGTTCTAAAATACTGAATTCCGAAAAAAAAAATATCATTTTTCTTTTTAAGCTTATAGAATTTTTCTCGCTTTAAAAACTTTCGCAATTGGTTTGCGGCTTTCTCTACAAAGAGGCTTTTTTTAAACTGAACTATTGCGGAATAATAAGTAAAATTGAAAATTTATTAATTATGTTGTGAATACGCTTTGGTTTACCCCTACTTGTTCGAAGTTATTTTCTCCATTGGGAAGGAGTTTTGATGGGCTGTTTTCATAAGTCTGTTAAGCTCTACATATACGTATGTTGAAAAAAGCGTAAGTTATATTATGTATTCCTTTTTCGATCTTAATAAGTGATTTTTTTTTTTTTTACTTTGGGTGAAATATAAGGGATATTTTCAAACGTAGAAAGAATTTCTATGAAATTCTTTGTACGGGAACGGCTGTGCTAGTACAGCTAGTCATTAATTAACCGAAAACATTTAATTGTAACTAACATTTAAACTAAATCTGGCTGTTTAGAAAAGGAAGAATGAGAAATTGAAACGACATACATGTAACTTAGCTCGTTTTATTATTTTTTTCTCTTTTCACAAATAGTCTCTAGCACTCTTCCTTAAGTGCTGGTCAAAAGCCACCATGGAATCAGAATGAAGGATTTTGTTCCACCCCAAAAATTCAATTTATCAAGTTAAGCTACTTTAAGCATGAACAATAGTCGTTTCATTTTAATTTACAGGAAATAAATGTTAGTAAATTAAATCATAAAGTTTAAAGATTATCGACATGCAGAAGATTTTTTGACATTCTGAAAAAAAATGAATGCACAAAAATCTAATTCAGTTGCAAGTACGCACTTTAAGAATCTTTTTTAAGCCAATATTTATTTGGGAAGTCATAATTACTTATTATATGTATTCAATAGTGCAGTGTAACAAACTAGTCGCTAACTAGTTCAATACAAAAAAGTAACAAACTACTACTTACTAACGGATTTTTACGTTTTTTTTTTTTTTTTAAGGTAAGAAGGATGGTTTTATACAAAATTTTCTTCAAAAGAACTGCAATCTATTTTTTACCTGGTCAATGTTTTTAACAGGCTAGTTCAGATGTTCAACGAAAGAAGTTATAAGATTACTTAAACTACCATTTAAACTCGCTCTCAAGATTTCCATTGCAGTTTTAATTGTTAATAAATAGTTTTGTCTGAAAACTTAGCTATAAATGTACCAAGCAGTATCTCTTTTTTATTTCTGAAGTTTTTAAAATGCAAACAGCTTTTACATGTTTAGGTTAATTAGAGAAAACTGGCAAAGACTATTTAAACTAACAATGTAACATTATATATATATATATATATATATATATATATATATATATATATATATATATATATATATATATATATTTCTCAAAAAAGAGAAAATTCTTAATTTTGTACTTAGATGCAACAAACCTACACAAAAAAGAAAAGAACAAAAAAACTCTTTTTTCTTTTCTGTTTCACAAAGTTAAACAAAAAACTTGTAATTAAAGTTTGATGACACATGTAATTCTCTTGAAAAAGACATATTATGTTATCTTATGAAGTGATGAAAGAAAAAATTAAATGATCTCAAAGAGAAACAGTAGTGCGTAGAATATAAACTACTAAAATCTTATTCAAAAAAGCAAACTTCTTAATAAGCTCGTAAAAAAAAGTTTGCTCTAGAGATTCGTTATTTTTATTAGTTTTTATATGTTTAATTTCTTATTATAAAAAAAGTCATATTAACAAGAAAAAGTAAGTAAAGTTGAAAAAAGAACATTTTTTTTTTGGTTTTTCTACTTGAGTTACTCATAATATTTTTTGTATTTGTGTATGCCCTAACTCGTTTCTTTTTCTCGAACATGAAAAGCAAATTATTATAATTGTTGCTAGGCGTTGCTTTCTTTAAGAACGTACTTCTACGATGATTCTCCATGTCTCGCATTAACTCACTTCTAATGATCCGTATCAAATAGAATAATTGAAAAAAGACAAAATCAGGAAATGAAAAATTGTTTTTCATGAATTTATTTTTTCATAGATGAGTGTTATGTTATTGCTCTCTCTCTTTTCGAATATTTTTAAAATATTAACTCCAATTTTACAAAATCAGCTTTAAAAAATAATATGATTTTAATTTTAAGTTACCGTACGACAATAGGTTTTTAGTTTTCTGTGAGGTACTTTCGCATAATACACTCCAAATCCTTAGACACTAATGCAGGGGTGCCCAGCTAAGTGATGGGGCCTCATGACGCAGACTGTGCCATTACAAATGTTAGGAAAGGTGTTTTAAGGGGTAATTATTCACTTTTTTGGGGGGTGAGCTTTTTCTGGGGGGTCTTCGTGATATTTAGGGGTGAGATGCGCCCTTGCTGTTAGGAGCACTTCTGCGTTTTGATTACTTTTTAAACACATCTCCCTGTTGCGGACACATATCGTCTTTTTTAAAACACTTTGAAGTGTAAAAATAGTTTTTACAATATTTTGGAAGTTCTCAAAGCACTTTTGTGAACACTTATTTGGTTCAGAAATTTTTTTTAATACTTTTGGGAACGCATTTGAGAAATTTACATTCTGCAGATTCATTCCTTCGTGTATTGCTTCACCTATGCGAGAATGCAATGCATTTTACTTCATTTCAATAACTTCGTGGTTTGCGTCCACCTGTGACTTCGTGTTATTCGGAGCAAGCCTTCATGCTTTTATTTTTTCACTGTCACGTAAGGTAAACACACCGGTAGTGGCCAGTACATCAAAATCCTTCAGTAGTGGCCCCACTTTAAGGTTTATCGCTTTATCTATACTAATATTATAAAGAAAAGTGCTTTCTTACTGAGTGACATAAGCTATAATTCGAAAAAATCCGATAAATAGTTCTTTTTTAATTCCAATTTAGGCACAAATTTCTCATAAATTCTCGAATATGGGAGGGAAAAACTACTTTCACACATTAATATTTTCTGTCGTTGAAAAGGGTAGAGTTTTCCGCGTTTTAAACAATTTGTTTCAATGCCCTAACTTAATTGGGGCGGGAGTAATTTGCCTTTTTAGCTCGAACTTTTTTAGGCATAGCTGAAATTTATGCACTACTTTCTTCATTAAATTTATCAATAAAATGTGAAGGAATTATTCCACAGTTTTCTTTTTAACACCGTTGGAAAAAGCGACATTGTTCACTCCAGATCTCTCTCGATTTATGATCGAAAAACTTAGCTTCTATCTTCAAAGAAAAAAAGTTACAAGCCTTTTTGAATCAAGTTCGAAATATGTCATTTTGATTAGGGTTATCAACCATTTTATTTTCGTGTTTGCACGGTTACGCTTTTTGAATCCATTGTTTATTCCCTTATTTTGCATTTAATTTCTTAGACTTATTTTATTTCGTGTTTCCATGGTTACGCTTTTAAAATCCATCTTTCGTATTTTAATTTCTTAAAAGTATTTTAATCTTTGTCGTCATTGTTTAGAAAGGTAATTTTGCATGGTGTTTTCTTTTTTTTTTTATTTTTTTATTTAAGCCTGTTTGTTGAATATATGTCACTTGACACAATTTTTATTCTCAAGACCGGTAGACCGATCAAAGCCGGGCAACGCAGCTCTTAAAGCTCTTAATATATAAAGATTTGAAAGCTACTGTGAATGTTTTTTTTATAGTTTTTTGTTTGTTTGGCGAAACATCTATTACTGACGAAGAAAAAACATCCGCTTCACTCGCAAAAGGGCTGGGTTCCGGTAGCGTGGTCACTTGGCGCATTTGGAGCTGAGCAGTTCAGTCTAGGATTATTGTGTTAAAGCAACCGTAAGTGTAATTCATTGTCTTAGCGATTTGTTTTGAAATAAAAGAAATGAAACGTACGACATTTTCTTTTTTTTTCTGACGATGATTTTTGAATGCTGCACTGGATTTTTTTTTTTTTTTTTTCGTAGACGGATGCATTATGATAGCCTGGTTGCTGGGCGAGTTTGCCAATAAACAATAGAGTTTCGGAGCTATTTTTACATTTGAAAAATATTATTTGATTTTTTTTTTTTTTTAATTTGGCGAAATATTTTAAATTGCAGCAAAAACCGCTTTACTCGATAAATAGAGTTTTAAAGCAATTGTAAATTTAATTTCATGATTTTAAGAAAAGTTTTAAATTCCAAAAAAACTTTAATAGTTTTTTTTTTTTTTTTTTTGCTTTATTTATTTATGAAAAGGTGTGTACGCATTTTATACAAAGAAAAATGATCATTTCACATCAGAGGGGGAAAGGGTGTCATTTTTTTTTTTTATTCAACGGACTTCCATTACATTTTTAGCACGGGCATCGCTTTGCGGCTACTGCTAGTGGTAAATAAAAGTAAGGTTTCGAAGGAATTCCGGAAGGAAATCTGTGGCAGGCCTGCGTTCAGGAGACCACATAGCACCTACAGCCTTGAAATTTAGTACAAAATTACTTCGAGCCTCGGGAGTGTGCAACTGGGTTTTTTTTTTAAATTCGAATTAGGTTTTTTTTTCTTTGTAATTAATTTTTTAAGCTCAAAGTTTGCGTACATTGCCTATTAATGGGGAGAAAAATTACTTGCTCATATTAATATCATAAATCGTTGGAAAGGGTATAATTTTCCGCGTTCTACGCAATTGGTTTCAATGCTATAACTTAAATACGGCGGAGTTATTCGCGTTTTTAGCTCGAACTTTTTTAGGCTTAGCTGAAATTTAGGCACTACTTTCTTCATTAAATCTATCAATGAAAAGTGAAGGAATTGTCCCACAGTTTACTTTTTGACACCACTAGAAAGAGCGGCTTTTTTTACTCCAGAACTAACTCGACCTATGGTCGACAAAACTTAGCTTCTATCTTCAAAGAAAAAAAAAGGGTTACAAGCTGTTTTTATAAAGTTCGAAAAATCTAGTTTATATTCAAATTATTGATGTTTTATTTGGCGTTGCCATAGTTACGTCTCTTCGTTTCGTTTGTTTATTCTTTCTTACTCACAAATTTTACGGATTTCAATTTTAATGGGAAATCTTAAACTAAACGCAATTCAAACACCAAGCGAAAGAGCAAAATATATAACTAGAGACTACGAATATGAAAGCGACTTTTCAAACGTACACAACGGCAGTTTTGCAATGCTCAGGAGCCTCTTAGCCCCCTTATCGCTCTGCAAGTTGGATCAAATTAGTTTGAAACCCAGGGGAAGGGGTGCTTTTTGTTCCAAAGGGAGCTCATAATGCGTTTTTAATCTGTTTCTTTTTTAATAGACGATTTAAATCTTTGCGAATCGAATAAGATTGCGAAGCAATCTTCGGGCGTTGGTGAGCGTTCACTACTCTAGCTTGTCAACTATTAGGGGGAACAACCCCCTAGTAGTGCAAAAATTATAATTCCAGGTCTCAAAAAATATAATTCCAGGTCCAATGGATTCAAAAAGGCATCAAACGGGTCGGAGGTATGCTGTCCTGCACGTTTGATTCCATTGGAAAACTTGGAATCCATTTTTTTTTCAGACAAAACAGTCAGTCCTATTTTTTCGACAGGACCAATGGATTCAAAAATGCATCAAACGTGTAGAAGGTATACTCTTCTACACGTTTGATTCCATTGGAAAACCTGGAATCCTATTTTTCAACTACAAGTATTAACCTAGGTGTGACCAATACTGAAGCAGTGGCCGCTACATGTGTGATTACCTTAGTGCATCTTGCCATGCTACGCGAAAAAGTCGTGTCGGCAGTTTACTACAAAATGAGAAATCGCCGTTTAAGATTTTGTGTCTCCTGGCATTTGATTCAGGTGCAACATTTTCAGATTTTTTTTTTATTTCCCATTTACGAATGATCACAAAACGTTGCATTTAGGTGTGACAAAAAAACCACCTGGCGACCGTAACTCATTTTTAACAAAAAGTACAGTTACAACTTTTTGTGCTTAGCACGGCAGTGTATTCTTGTATATATTTTATCAGTATTAAGATTAAAAAATCAGTATTTATTCAACAGTATACCTAAGTGTTACGTTATTCAAAAAAAATGCATCTTTTTAGTTTGAAAAGAAAATCCGTGAAATTTTTCTTGTTTGTACGTGGTGCAGAATATTTACAATTTTCTTAGTACAGACTTACCTTTTGCAAAACTAAATCAAAGAAAATTATTCTGCCGTGAGAATTTAAAGGGCAGTACAGTCGACTCCCACTGCAACGCGATTCGACTTACGCGAAACGGCTATAACTCAAGATTTTCTAGAGCAACGAATTTTAGAGCTAAAGCGAATTTCCCGCTCTCAACGCGAAAATATTTGGAAAGGAATTGTGATGCTAAGTTTCTGCTTTGTTATTCACTACTGACCATTGACTTTGTGAATGTACTTTAATCCTTTCAGCATCACTAACTGCGCAAGTTTCCACACACTGCACTATAAACATAGCTTTATTAGTGTGTATAATTCACCCCACTCCTCATTTTCCATTTATTTATTCTAAGTAAGAAAGGTGATGAAGTAGTGTAGCACCCAGGCACGCTGTTTCATCTGAAGTTTGAAGATGGAAACAAAAAGCGAAAGTTTGCGAGAATTTAAGAAAAGGTAAAGATTCTTTATACGCTTGAACTACTAGAAAGTGGGTCGAAGGTAGCACGACCCTTAGGTATGAATAGACTTGCCAGACGTCACGGTTTGACCGGGACAGTCCCGGTTTTCAAACATAATTCCATTGTCCCGGTCGGTTTACTTCACGTCCCGAAAAAAGATAATTTGATAACAAATGACCAAAGAGGTCTAAAAATAATTAATTGTGAAGGATTATTTAGGATATTTACTTTATCATTTGTAATATTGGTTTGTAAAATTATAACACAGATTAGCTTGTGAGGATTTTTACAAGAAGATTAAAACTCAAAAAAGACTGTTTAAAAAAGTCCTATAAAATGAAAAGTATATCTAAATACTGTTTCTAATTGAAATAAATTGTAAATATTTACATCTCGAAAGTGAAATGTTCAAAGTAGCTGCTCATGTCTGTTTTTATTGCTCATGTTTTAGGTTCATAACTAGTAATCATTTATTTATAGCATTGAAAACTAACTGCCCTATAAAAAAAACTCCAAAAAACACCTGGGGTATTTACCCTTTTGAATACTAGCGATATTGCGGGGGGGGGGGGGGGGGGGCTTCCGGTATCCCGGTTCAATATTTCAGAAATTTTGCAAACCTAAGTATGAGTGAATCTTTCATACGTATAATTAAAAGAGAAGGCAATCTGTATAAGTTCAGACCTTAGTTTTAATATGAGGCTCGCAGGGTAGTGTTTAAGCAAAATGCAAACATTATGAAACTGGAAACTGCTCTTGTATTGTAGATTATAGAGACCCTAAAAGAGGAATGTTAACCATAGATGTAAATGTTATAAAAGTAAATGCGAAGCTACTGTATTTAAAAATATATTAGAATGATGATCAGTGATTGCGCAGCATAAATCATCACCTTCAATTTTTAAACTATAAATGTAACTTATTGTATCTACTGTATAACTCTTGCAGTGCAGTGTTTCAATAATATAGCTTTTTTAAAAATACTGTAAAAATTCAGCTCTTTATGTAAAAAACGGTTATAAAATGGTCTAAAACAGTTCAAAAATTGTTTTAAAATGTCTAAAATGATTAGGTATGTTGATAAAAAGTCATATACACAACATTTTTCCACAACGCGAAATTTTAACTTACGCGAGGAGTCTTGGAACGCATCCCGTCCGCACGTAAGTCGGGATCCGACTATATCTGCAGAAATGAGTTTCTGCGATGTTAAAAGAAGCGAGTTTTGAATTCCGTACTAACAATAGGTAAATGTTGGAATGTGACGTTTTTTCGTGCTTTATTTTGCGGCAGAGACAAAATAAGCAAGCTTGTACAGAAAAGTTAAAGTAATACAATCGATGAAAAAATTCAAAAGAAACGATAATTGAAAATTTTCCAGGTCTATTCTCTTAACCTTCCCATTGCAATATACGGATTTAAATTTTTATCAAATCTTAAAAATTATGTCTTATTCGGCATGCTTTATCATTTTTTAAGTAAAAATATTTATCTTCCAAATATATCATGAATATAACCGATCCTTTTATACTATAATAATAATTAGCAATCCACGATAAAAAGCTTTGAAGAAAATCTACTAGTTCTATTCATTTGAAAACTCTGGAAGGGAGAATAAAGGCAATGCTTTGTGTTTGTAGATCAGAGGTCATTAATCAAACTTCAAAGAATAAAGAAGAACGCAAAATATTTCAATGCAGTTACTTGCATTCTTTTTAACAAAGTGGAGGAGAGGATAATAGAAAATTAAAATTTCATACGATCTCGGGAAATTTACTTCGCTCTATAAAGGAATTTCATAATTTAATCCCATATCGTAAAAGAAAATCAATCTTCTGGGTCTATGTGGATAAGCTGGAGCGGTATGTGAATAGACAGAAACCATTCATCAAACTTTCACTAACTGAGGAAATGTTTTTCTCAAAACTTTAGTACTCCGAAAATGTTTCTAATCTCTTTACAAATGCTTGGTTTCATATGCGCCGCTGTCTTAATATGTTCATTAACTATTTAACCAGTTTACAAAACCTCCGCGCTACACAAAGCCCACCTTGACGTTTTAAAGATTATGAAAATTTTAAACTAATGTGGTTATGTTATGTTAGTAATTCTAGTAATAATTGTGTTTTCTGTAAAATGTTTTATATGGTTATTTCATAAATTAGGCAAAATTTAGCGAGCTTGATAACATTTTTAAATGATCAGTTATTCAACGTCTTAAATGCTGATAGGTACCATTAAATTATGTTCTTTAAAAATTATTCAATTAAGGAATAATACGAAGCAAATCAGTAACAATGTTAAGTATCTTCTGATGTTAGCAGCGAAGTATCTGCAAAACGGAGTACCTACAACGGAGTATCTGCTAAAACGAGATTTCGAGACATTTGAAGAAACTCGTTTTTGTTTCCACACTAATAATACAGAAATGTTAGAGTAAGACGTTTTTTCGCACTTTTTTTTCAGCGGAAACCAAATAATTAAGTTTGTACAGTAAGGCTAACTTACAATAGCTGACAAAAATGCAAAAAAATCTAAAAATGAAAAATTTGTAGTTACTGATCTTTACCTGTCCACAGCAATCTTGATCCTACTTATTATTAGTAAAAAAAAATGTTACGCCATTTTTATTTGAATTTCCTGAAAACAATAAGATCAAAGGAAAAAAAAAATACTGCAATCATGTTATAAATAAGGGGAAAATGTTCCAGCTTTTAACACAAGAGAACGTATACAAAAAAAACGTGTAAAAACTTCGGTGTGACATTACTCCATGAAATTGGTCATCAACTCTGCAGTAATTTAACTGATGTAACTGGTGTAAAGTAACGCACTTCTTCGGGAAGGCTACACCCTAGTAATGTTATTCTTCTTTAACTCATCAAGTTTACAACCAAATTATCTGTAAGCTTACAGAGAAATTTTTTGAAAGAATCACATCAACAAAAACAGCTTTCCTCGGACTTTCTTAGAATGTTACTCATTTTCAAGTGTAAGTTGACTTATACTCCGAATTAACTGTTCAAATATTTGAATAATTTAAAGATATTAAACAATCAGGTAATAGCTTATTTTTATAAGTTCTGAATTGAAGCTATAAACGTAGATTAAAAGGTGACAATACTTGAAACTACCAACCATATGCTCATAACTCCGTTTACGCTCAAGAGTTGACTATTGGTATTTCTTATTAAGTCTTTACATTTACCAAGACCGTGATGTATTTATTAGGCTACGAAGCCAAGTGTAATAAAATTGTATTTTACACGCATGTGTATCGCACATTACCGTATACTTATATAAAACAGCGTGACATGTGATAAGGATTGAGATAAGGTGAAGTGTGACCCTATGTAACTGAGGAAAGGGGATAAAATTTGAAGAAAAAAAAGTGACATCATTTATGGAGAGCCCCAATGATGTAAGACACTTTGAAAAAATCACTTCTGTTGTTGCTTAACACAGCAAAGCAACATAGAAATTAGCGACAATACTACCTTACCGCCATACCGCGCCCTCACGTATTGGCGCGAAAACAACATGAGAGTTCTAAATAATGTCGTCTGATTTTATTACAGAAAGCAAAATATCTGCCGATTTAAAAAAACAACGAAATAAAAACAAATCAACTTAAAAATACCCGCAATTTATCTTCTCCAGAATTTATACTCTCTCTACGAAAATATAATTGAAACAAAATGTAATTCAAACAGTAAAGCGTGTTTAGAAAGAAAAAGGGTAGAAAACCGGAAACATTTCGTTACATTTTTATAAAAAATTAGACCTGACATTTCTAATTTTTTACACAATTAATAACAGAAATACATTGCAACATATAGAGGAAGTGGAAGCTAAATAGAAAAAATCAACACATTGTAATTAATCTTAGCAAAAATAATACATCATGATGTTATAGAGAATTAATCAAAGTGCTCAAGGAAAAAACTTTGATTAACATTTTTTTCTCTTATTTTTTGATTTACTTATTAGAAAAGCTTAATGAAAACATCTACTCAATCATTTAATTTTTCGAGAACATTGATTTTTTATATGTTTGAAACTAAAAATGCTTTAGGTGCTTACATTAATTATTTTTCAAGGAAGTAAGGATATTTTTTATCTCTGAAGCACCTTTACTTTCGAAATTTTCTTCCTAAATATCCAGAAGTTAGATTTTGACAATAACATATCGCATAAAGAGTAAATACCTTGCAATCAGTGGCGGCTCATGTGGGAGGGGTCAGAGGGGACAAGAGCCCCCTCACTTTCTTCAGACAAAAATTTATATTTTTTTTCATTTATTTTACTTTCTTTTCTTTGTTCGGACGTGCTTGAAATTAAAAAAATGGATTGTAGGTATGTGCGGGGGTTTTCCCACTCCTTTTTTTTTCCAGTTATAGAGTTATCGCAAAAAGTCGTGTTCGTTACCATTCGAAGCTCTAAATTTAAACAAGTTTCAACCATTCAACTCGGATAAAAAATCACTGTTTCCATTTGCGTGCAAAGACTTTTACTAGGTAAGTTGAATTTTTTGAAAAACTACTCAATTTTAAAACTCAAAAAAAGAGAAATCGGAAAGTGCCTTTGAAACTCGATAAGGGTCAAATTTACTTCTAATTTTGAAGGTCGTCTTGTCTTTTTTCAACAAGAACATTCGGCAGGTTTTACTCTTCTTTCCGAGCTTTTCGAGGTCTTTTTATGCATTCTGCAACATCTGCTTCTAGCGAAAGAGCATTTGCTCTTTGAAACTTCTAAAACTGAGAAACGCAATAGGGCAAAGGAAATAATTGCTGTCTCCGAATAAATTGTTGGAAGATTAAAAATAATATTACTATTAAAAATATTTGATTCACATTGCTTTTTAAAATTCATTTTGAAAAGCCGGGGGGTGAAGAAATTGCCTCCCTTGCAGCAGGTGCTGCAAGGGAGGCGTACTGCAGCAGCGGAAAGCGTACTGGACATAGGCGTAAGATTAATAATTCTCGTGATGAATTTTGTGGCTTGATTAATTAAATTTTATTTTTGAAAATCAGGGGGTGAAAGTGCACCACTCTGCCGGCAATTAATGGACATATATAAACATGAGATTAATATCTTTCCTAATTTGCTTAGTAGTTTAAGTTTTTTGTAGCTTGTTCTGTGATTAAAATGAATTTAATTTTATTTATTTAACACAAATAATTATTTTTAGAAAATTAAAATATTAAGAGAATATTTTAAAAAAAATAGACCAGGAAGGAGGGTGAGTGCACTAATGATCTGACCCCCTCACTTTTTCAAGGCACGAGCCGCCACTGCTTGCAATGATTGTATAGAGTTGAAACTTTACTATTCCTGCAGCGACTTTGGAAAAAAAACTCAACTTGCATTCTGAGAACATTTTTTTAAAACTGTCATATTACAGTAAGCAGGAACTTATGTCCAAAACTAAATCTGCCTGTTCTCTGATTTTTTTTCAACCCGTAACGCTTGTCGTTTGATAGATTTTAAGCTTATTTCATCGCTTTCATGATAGATTTTAAGCTCATCAGATTTTAAGCAAGTTTCATCGTTTGATAGATTTTAAGCGCTTTTAAGCTACATTATCATCACTTTCTTCTGAACTATTTTCGCTATTTTCTTTGTTCCTCTTCATGTCTTTTCTAGAAAATAAAAAGCAGCAACAGTTGCACCAAATGAGGGTGATGTCTATACGCACCTACTAAATTTCTGAATGTCAAATAACGTAGCTACTGATTTATATACTAACTTTCCAGTGGACACAATTACCAACATTGATTGAAAGTTATCCTTCAAATACGCTCTTCCTTTACCCACCCTTTAGAACAAAGGTTCTCATCACTTTCAAAAATAAACACACAACTGGAATTCAGTGAAAGTTTTTACATAAAGCATAAAAAAAGAGTATACTGCAAAATCACTTGCCCCCCAAAAGGGAACCTACTTGCCCCATCTTAAATATGAGAAGCTGCAACGGTGGTTCCTTGTATAAACTAAAACTGGTGGGAGTTTTTGATTAAATTACATTTCTTCTTCTTATTCGGCTCTACAGCCCAGAACAGGCCATGACCATCCCAATGGTTGATACGACTAACAATAGAACTAAAACTCTAACCTTCTTAATCTCCAAATTAAAGCTTTTACTAAACATGTAACTTATCAATGTTTATGTTTCATTTATGTAAGCTGGTGCCAATCTCTAGTTAAAGAAACACTATATATGTACCTAACATATTCAATGTATGGTATAACAGATGCTTGTTTGGATCAGCATTCACACTCATTACATTCATTAAATGCTTTTACCTCGTGAACGCAATTGCCCCATCTTACCTTACTGTTGTATAAGTATATAAAAATTATCCCCTTTCTTATTTTTAATGTAATCTCTATTTTATGCGTTTGTCCATAGTTGCATATTTTGGGGTATGTGTACATTTAGGAAGTTATCACATATATTATTTCTCAACAATATTTTTGCGGGAACGCCATATTTTCTTTAATATGTTTGAGGCTTTTTAAGTAAGGCATCATTTTCAAGATTTTTCTCACAACCTTTCCGAAAAAAAAAATAACAAACAATCCACATATTGATGGTTTTGTCGAAAAAAAAGATTTATTTCGTTTTTAGTACGCATGTTGATTTACTGTATTATTTCTCTAAATGGAGACCCTTTGGGTCAGTTTGTTAGACCGGTGTGCTAATAAGGCGAAGGTTGTGATTTTGAATAACCATGCGCCAAAAAATATTGTTTTGAAGACTCATTTTCTTCAGCAGAATTCTGCTCCTAAATTCACGAGCACATAATAAATCTCACCCCAATATTAATTTTAGCACGGTAAATCGCAGTATCATTTACATTATTTCTTAAAAGTGCTTTTTGAGGGTACGTCATAACTTCCTTAAGGCTTCATCAAGCTTTAAAAGTAATATATAATTCTAAAGATTTATTTTCACCAGCAAAAAATAAACAACCAAGTAACATTTGGGCTGTTATTCAAAAATTAAACTTAAAAAAAGATTTTTGAATTCCTTCTGTTGAGCACGAATGCTTCGCACGGGTCAGCAATTAACATTAATTTCTCGAATGATTACTAAGAATTACTTATATATTTTGCTCCACAATTTCCAAACAATAATAATTGTATTCTAAGAATCCATCTTGTAGCTGCTGTCAGATTAGAAAATTCGGACGGTACCAATTAAATGAACACATATGGATTAATAGGAATTGATTTTTTTTTTTTTTTGCAAACAACTAAAAGGTTGTCCATGCTACAAAATGCCTCGTATGATCTATCGTTATTTTTTTTCGAAGTGTTGAAAAAAAAATCTATGTAAAAATCAGGTCCAACGATCTTGTTTGCACACATTTTACAGCAAACCTTCTTCCCATAATAGTCTTCCGAAAAAAGTCAACACCAGACGTAACTGGTTACCATCAACGGTGATTCTCCAGAAATATTCGATGATTCGCCGATATCTCTGGTATGTAACTGTTGACATTCACTGGCCAGTGTCAAAATTTAACAGATTTTAGACTTTCACAACAGGTATGTGCGTGTGTTCGTTTTTGTTGAGTTACCTATTTAAGCATTTTATTTGAAAACATTGCTTACCATTTTTAAAAGAAGCCACAAAAAAAAAATAATAAAAGTTTGCAGTGATCACATATTTCCTAAAAATTCAGATTATATTCTCCGCCTATACAAAGAATAGTTTATGACGTAAAAATATTGTTCTTTTTGACATTTCCAACTTATGATATGTGCAAACTTTTGGCATAAATATAATTAGCTGATGCTTTTGTCATAACAAATTATTGTGCTAGCGTTAACTAAAAAGCAAACCTAAAAAGATCTTCTATTTCGAATTTATATTCATCTCAAGTATTTCTAGCATAAGGGAATGATTATCACGTAGCTTTTGGCGTTGTGTATTACGTCAGCTTTTCTCTTTTCCACTTGGTATAATTTCATTACTTCTGAAAGATTCATTAACCACTTTCAGTTCACAGTTTTACGTGATGCTGCTAAGATGAAATTACGAATATCGATTTGACTCGAAGTGAGTGTATTTTGTGAAAATTCTTGAGCCGTGCAACAAAACCTTGAGGCAGGTTAAAAAAAATACTGGAAATGTTTTTGTATTTATAGGAAACAAATTTGTTTGTTTTTTATCCAAACAAATCGAAATATTCTTAAGGAGAAAAAAATTATTAGATTGTTTTTTTGTAGTATATGTGTTTTTTTTTTTTTTATTTTTCTTTATGTTGGACAAATTGTGTAACTATGTAAAAAAAGTAATACCTACACAAACTTGGAGGCCTAATGAGGTATTCAAAGCAATGCATAGCGGATTGACAACACATATTCTATGTGGTAATACGTCTCACACCTAATTCTTTTCTTTAAAGTAAAAGAAAAAAAATCAGGCTTTTTCGTTTTAGGCCTGAAAATCAATAATATGTATAATGATGAGGTTTTTTTTAAACCACTTTTGAGAAAGAGAGATGCATTTAAATGGTTTTTTTAAACAAAGTATGTTACTGTTTACCTTATACTGTAAAAAGCTAAATCTTATGACCACATATCTGTTAATTGAGCCTAGCCAGTGGTTGGAAAAACTACATTTTTTTTGTAGCGAACTACAGCTACAACTACTTTGTTACAAATGTAAACTACAGCTACAACTACTTTTTTTAATGTAACAACTGCAAACTACTTTTGAAATGTAGTCACTACTTCGCTACTTTCCAAAAAATAAGTAAATAAAAAGCATACACAATAGGTTGTCCTCAAAAAATGAAAGTCAATTTTTCAAGTCGCAAACACTCTTGTATTTTTCCTCTTGTGTCAAAACAATCGTGAAAAAAAGTTTCATGTAATTTGCACAACAGCAACCCGTGCCGACTTGCACCTGAAAGTGTAAAACAGCACTTGTATGCTAGGCCAAATCGAAAAAAAAAACTTTTTTTAGAAACTCGAAATTTTTGTTGATAAAACGTTGCCCCTGTATCCAACACCCCACATGAACCACAAGAAGATTTATTCAAATTAAAAAACATTTAGATATGCCATACTTGACCAAAAATTTATAATTTTATTTAAAAAAATTTTATTTTTTTCAGTTAACTATTAAAAAATTACATATAAATTTAAATAGAATACCAAGTTAAAACTTTACTGGCGAACACATTTACAGGTCAACAACAAACGAATAATAAAAAAATAATATATTTTAAATGAGAACTTTAACTCAACCTGGAAAAAATCCATATATTTGAGTACTGTGTGGGAGACTTAAAAAATGCAGGAAAACAAAAATTTCTATTTAACGCTAATTACCTACTTTTCTACTTTACTGATTATATTTTTCAGCTGATAATTTCGTAAAATCTTACATTTCTGAAAATATGTATCAAAAGCTTATTTTTTTCAAGAAAATTATAAATGTTAGGCCACGTGTGGGATATCTAAATAGTTTTTAATTTGAATAAATGTTTTTGTGGTGCATATGTGGGGTATAGGAGCAGCGTTTTATCAACAGAAATTTTGAGTTTTTAAAAAAACATTTTATTTTAATTTGACTTAGCATTACACAAGCGCTGGTTCACACTTTCAGATATAATCGGCACTTGTTGCTGTTCTTCAAATTAAATGATTTTTTTTTTTTTTTGACGAAAAAGGATAAAATGTAAGATAGTGTGCGACTTGAAAATCCAACTTTCTATTTTTTTTTGGGGGGGGGAGGGGGAACACCTTAATACACACACACACCGTAAGAGGATTGAGCAAAAAAAAATTGATAAATTATCTCATCAGAAGACTCTAAGAAAAATATCCGTTATCATACTCTCAAACACTCTAATGCTCGTAAGTATTGTAAGTCCTCCAGAACAGTTCAATTTCATCCTTTTCTATAACATTTTCAGTAGCTTCTTTTTATTTGGTGAATACTATCGAAAATGTAAGCCTCGCTAAAATATTTTTGTTTTTCAATCTTCGGTCTGTTCATATAAAATTCACCAATTTTCAACTCGCAAAATCACCAATATTTTCATTTTTGCGAAAATAAATGCATTTTTCAATATAAATATTAATGAAATATGAAAATTACGACGACAAACAAACTAATGGCGTCAAACAGATATAACGTATGATGTAAAAATGAAATGCCTGAGGTCAGCTCGTATTTTTATGAGTCTTGTTTCTCATTGCCTCCGCTGATGTACTTGTGTAAAATTTGTGCCAGTCAAATTCGTTTGAACCTTTATTTTTTTTTAATTTATTTAAAAGTAGTTTCCAGAAATCGCTACAAACTACTTTTTTTTGTTAACTACTCACTACACTACTTTTTTTAAAAAAATAGTGCGCTACACTACAAACTACTCAAAAATGTAGCTACTACAGTAGCATCGCTACTTGTAGCGTGCTACTTCCAACCACTGAGCCTAGCCTATTCCGGTATTTTTTTTTCTCTCAAAATTTTAGTGAACAAATTAAAACGTTTCTTTAAAAAAAAGAGCACTTTTATTTATTTATAGTTTTTATTTTCTTTTTCTATGTTTGGATCACTTCTCATAAATAAAAAATGTAATGAATAATACATATGAGTTCCCGAAAAGTAAGTACCCTTCCGATGTTTGACCAGATTTCTAAGAGGACGTTCCAAACACGGACTCTAACCCAAGTATGCCCCTATCTTACATTCATAAATAGTGTAGGGTAGACTGGGGCAAATTTACGCAGTGAACTTTTTTCAAAACGAATTATTACTGGAGAGACAACAGTCATAACATATTGATGCTGCTCCCTAGCAAATATCCTCACAAGTTTTTCAGCATCAGTCGAGCTTCGGTCTAGCATGCTGAAAGAATAATCTGTTTTCTTCCAAGTGGAGTAAATTTTGAGTTGAACGTTTGAAGCTTATTGTGAATAAATAATACTTAAGAAAGAACAAATATACAAAAATTAGCAGATTTTTATTCTTTTTGAGAAATGCATTTGTATGAACTGAAATTTTATTAAATTTTTTTGCACATTAAAAACAAATCCAAACGTGGCGACGGGGCAAGCTTACGCGTTAACGTCTGAGCACTTTTATACGCACGTTCTTACTGTGTCTTACTTCTAAACGTAACCTGAAGCTTTTATCGCGCCGAACTGTCTCAAAACATTTTAGTACTTTCAGGCTATTTAGTTTTGAAAATCGCCATTTAATTTTTAATTGAGTAACAAATTCATATTTTATAGCTTACAATCATGTAGTGCTGTCTTCATGCCCGTTCAGCTTTTACTATATACACTTTTCAGTCTGTAATAAATTTGTTTTATTTTAACGATGGTAAGACATTATGTTCAAAACCCTAATATAACAATGTTTGGTGTCAAAATAAATATGCGTAAACGTGCCCCAGGTCCGGGGCGCGTTTACGCGACCGTCTTGGACTCAAAAACAATCTTTTAGCGGTTAAAAACACAAACTGAGCAACAACTGAATATGCAAATTTTGACTCTATTAACTGCTTCATAAAACCGCTATGTATAAAATTTCCTAAGTCAAAACATAAAAATTTGAAAATTCATTTAAAAAAAAAAATCCTCGTAAACGTTCTCCGATCTACCCTAGTCTTGCCAAATCACTGTCAATACTGACGAAGAGTTGATAACGTAAGAAGTAGACAAAGTTTTTAAACTGTAGTCTCCAGAAAACCAATAACGTTACTCAATAGCTGAACTTTAAAAATTAATGTATCACTACTAGGTCTCTTAAACTTGAAAAGCACAATAAATAATGAAAAAATACCTTGCTTGGTTTTCAATTCAAAAAAAAAAAAAATACTTAGTGTATGAGATTAAAAAAACATTTTAAATATGTTTAAATAATCATGGCGAAACGCTACGCAAGCAACAACGATAAAAGTAGAGAAACAGAATTTGAAGAAAACTACAAGAAATAAAAACTATTTCTGTTACGCATAAAAGGGTACGGAACAACAACCAAATGGAATTTGCGACGTTCTTAGAACTGAAATGCTATCGCTTCGCTTAAACTTTTATTTCATGAACTTACAAACATTTTATAAAGTTTTAGGGATGAAGCTTTTGCATTTTGCATTTGATCTTCACTTAAGGCAATAATGGTATAAAAACAATTTACGATTGCTTTTTAGTCCTTTATTGCCTGAATGTATAAATTTCGTATACAATGTTCGTCGTATTTTTTTAGAGGACCATTTTATTTAAGATATACTTAAAATATACACCATCAAATGCAAGTTACGCATTAACCACTAGTAAAATGATGTATGATTTATTAAGCGTGATATTTTTTGCTTCACCGAATTAAACATACTGATACTAAAAGCTATAACAGATGTAGTACTAAACAAATTCACCTAATGACACTTTTACAGTCAACCAGGAGCTAGAGAAATGATGCAAAAATTGAAAAATTAGATGGAAAGATAAAGTCTGTTATTTACGTGAATTGGTTTCGTTCATGATTCTAAGTTTATACTCAAAATTAATAGTTTCAACTTCGTAGTAAAAGATGGAAAAGGTTAAAATAGGGTATTGATAAAGTCGTGCACTAGTACAGAAACATAATTTAAAAAGAAAATTATTTCCTATTGAAATGCAGATTTTTTTATTTCCTTTTACATAGTAAAGGAAGATTTGTATTCACGAAAGAAAATTCACTCAAATATCTGCCTAACTGTCCATTTAGCTCACCCCGAATGAATGTTGAGTTGTTTTTTTGGCCCGACCGCAAGTGCGGACCGCCAAGAATATATAGACGCCCGAAGTATCCATTTTGACGATCTTCAAGTTAATTAGCACAAGTTTTCTTGTGACGTCTGTTTGTGCGTATGTGCGTACATACCTCGCATAACTCAAAAACGTAATGCCGTGGAAAGTTGAAATTTGTTTGTAGACTCTTTGTTGGGTTTAGTTGTGCACCTACCCTTTTAGTTGCATTCGGATGTTCCAAAAGGGGTCTTTTTCCACTCTTTTGGGGAAAATTTGTGTTAATTCCAATGCAAATTCAAGTGATGTTATAATTTGGCGAACATTTGACGATGTATCGACAAGTTTTTGGTCGCCAACTTGGCGAAAAATCTGATTATTTCATTTTCGAATCTGGTTTCAATTTATCCATTGAACGTTAAAAATCACCGACACTGGAAAAAAATACTCTCTGTAAAACGCTTTTTTGCACCGGTTTGCGATAAACTAGGGTTGAAAATATGTATGGTGTTTCCTTGCTCACTCCAAGTTGCTATTATCATTAAATTGGCGTAAAAGGAAGTCATGTGGGTCACACATCAGCTCGTTTAAGTCCTTATCTCAAGAGTTTTTTTACAAAATTAATAAGCTTCTACTCGTTCACCTTTCGTAGCCAGCAGGGCCCACTTTTTTGTAAGAAAAAAAGTTGTTCTTTCTAGTGGTACTAGTGAAATGAAGAAACAAGGTGACAAACTTGAGCTATAGCGCTTTGAAAGTATACTATTTATCACTTGAGCGATTTTGGTAGCCACTTTGGATGACAATATATTTCAGAAAACCAATATTTAAGCTTTGCAAGTTTTACCCATTAAAAACATGTACATTGACAATAGAATTACAAAATACGAGCTTTTGAATAATTTTCGTTTAAAATTTATGACATTTTAAAATTAAGAAAAAAAATTCTACACTGCGTACTTTGCTTGCATGCAAACTTTTGCTTGTAGACCAGGGGAATGCCACCACTTCAAGGAACTTCAATTTTTATCAACTTCAAAAATCGTATTTATGAGCTAGATCAATATTTTGGATTATTGTATGCCATCTTAAGAATGCATACAAAATTTGTTATTAAAAAATCTACAAAAGAAATAGTTATAAAACAAATATTTGTCAACTTCTGCACTGTGGCAGTGTTACCCAGGGTGCTGAGGTAATCTCGTCACTAGCCAATATGATTAAAAGATTAAGAAGGGCAATTTATTGAAAATCCTGTAAGCAATTAGCATTACAATATGGGAATTGAAAAGCAAAAGAAATGATATTTTTGGTTTATACGAGTGACAAAGCAGTATTTTGAATTCATCTGCTTTTCTTAAAATCAACGAAAATTACAAATGTTACAGCTGTTTCAGCATCGCTAGATTCTGAATGCACCCACTTGCCACAGCAAGTGCATCTGTATCACAGTTCGTTAACTCCATATTTATTGTATATAACACAAAGTTGCGCAGAGTTGCACAAAGTTTGGATTGCTTGTATCAAAAAGCTCATCATTTTCGCCGTGGTAACAAAACTTTTTGACGTTGATGTCCTCCTCATCTGAAGACTTTTTCAAACTAAACTAAAAAGTCACTTGCACCTTTTCTTAACAAATTTATTCATTTTCTTTTGCTGTGTTGTCACTGCTTTCTCTTTCTTTGCATTTGGATTCAGTTTTGATATACATTCCAAAAACCTTTAATTCAGATTTTTTTTTTCGGCTTGTTTTTCCTTTTCAAAGTCTTTTCTTCTCTTTTAGTTACTGTTGCTTCCAAAACTGCCATTGGGGTTTCCGTTAGGGATTGACGGGTGGCTTTTACTTTTAGAACTTTCCTCTACCCTTTCTGCTGCAAATTTTGGAATTGGTAAAAACTTTTCTAGCGATTGAAGAAACGTTTTTTGAGGCACTTCCTGAACGGTGCTACATCCGGTAACTCATCTTCGGACGTATTGCTCGCATTTACAATATTATTTACTTCACCAGTTTCTTCTGTTAAGACTAACTTCGGTTAAAAAACTCCTTTTACTAAACACATTTTACGAGAGCGCATTTTCATTCCTTAAAAAAAATTGCTTTTGACCTATACAGTGGAAATATGCTTCCAGGGGGTAATGCCGCCACCACGGCGACATTACCCCCGGAGAAGTGGCGTCATAACCCCGATTCGACAAGATGGAAGAAATGTAGATTAAAGATATCAAAACAAACGGAAGTGATCAATATGGTTGATTAATATATGGGCTAAAATATCAAGTTAAAGGCTGTTCATAGCAAATGCTGCCACTGTAGTACCTAAAGGTACATACCTCACCTTATTTAAAGTCAAAAAATAAGATCAAACTTTTTCAAAACCACGTTCGACACTATAAGAAAAAAAAACAACGCGCGCAATGGCTGCGATCGACTTGGGGCATAGGTTGTAGCATCGTTTGATACAGGTCAGGAGCTGTCAGGCCGGCTATCCGGTTTCCTTAACTTAAATATCATTGGTGGCGGCATTTCCCCAGTTGGCGGCAATCCCTCGGTTTACCCTACAGAAAAGTTAATGAACTCAAACTCGCAAAAATGCTAGAGAGTATTAACAATCAAAAACACTTTAAGCTCCTAAACTTTCAACATTCCAGTGCGATAAAATATTTCGCAACCTGAGCTTAAACATAGAAATTCGTTACGACAAACAAAATTTAAAGCTCATTTTTTTATTCTTAAACGAAAGAACACCATCAAAGAGAAAACTTCTTTAGAAAATAAAAAATCTTCTTTTCAATAGTCTTAACGAGAAGAAGGTGCGATATAATAAACTTTATCTATAGCACTTTCAGTGACAGTATCTCATTCTATATGTTTTCTATGTTTAGATATTAGATATTTACGCTCTGAAAATGTAACCCATTGAAAACAAGTAGCTTTGCAATAGAATCACGAAGTACGAGCCTATGAATTATTTTTGTTCGGATTTTATGACTAAAATCCAGGAAAAAAAATTCCCATCGCGCTTTTCGCGATGGGAAATTACACGCATGCACTACAAAATTTAAGGAACTCAAATTCACAAAAACTTTTGAATATTTTAAAGAACATTCGTACTTTAAGCCCCCAAAATTTCAGGCTTTCAGTGTGATATTCAATTCTGCAATCTGAGCCTTAAGATTGTCACAATAAGCATATCCGCCATTTTAGATTATATTTTTCGGAGGTCCTAGATCATCAGGATTTGGATATCTGAAGCTGAAAATTTTCATATGTTAATTACAAAGCCATCCCTACACCTCTATAAAATTTCATCTAAATCGGGGAGGGTCGAGCTGGGACGATTTGAAAAATGAGGTCAATTTACTCTCTACTGTGAAATTTTTTTACACGCAAACGGTGTAAAACTCAATAAGTTTTTGTTTCCCGATTTTATTAAAAGAATTCAAATTCTATTATGCAACAAAACTAGGGTACTAACAACATATTAATGCTTTATATTTGTTTAAAGTATCACAACCAGTGGTTGGAAGTAGCGACGCTACTGTAGTAGCTACATTTTTTAGTAGTTTGTAGTGTAGCGCACTACTTTTTAAAAAAAGTAGTGTAGTGGGTAGTTCGATACAAAAAAAAATAGTAGTTTGAAACTATTTCGTTAAACTACTTTTAAATAAACTTTAAAAAAAAAATCAAGGATCAAACGAATTTGACCGTTTTAAATTTTACACAAGTACATCAGCCGGATGCAATGAGAAACAAGACTCACAAAAATACGAGCTGACCTCAGGAGTATCATTTTGACGCCATACATTCTATCTGTTTGACGCCATTAGTCTGTTTGCCATCATAATTTTCATATATCGTCAATATTTATATTGAATAGAGACGAGCTTGACTTAAAAAGAAAAGTACATGAATAAGCTATAACTGCCTTTGTTTTCTTCTGGCTGACGAGAATGCCCGTGGATAAACGTTTTATATTTCAAAGATATTATTGTCCAATACTGCAAAGAACTTTTTTTTCGTGAAAATGAAGATATCAGTGACTTTGCGAGTTGAAACTTTTGTGAATTGTATATGAACAGCCGAATGTTGAAAAACAGAAACATTTCGCAAGGCTTAAATTTTCGTAATTACGACGGCCACACGAAAATCAAAGTCTCGTGAAAGTAAATACTTTTACAGTATTCTCCAAATAAAGAAAGCTACAGTTAATGTTATAGAAGAGGATGGTATTTAGCTGCCTTGGCCGGTTTACATTAAATACGAGCATTACAGAGTTACATAAGAGTATGAGAACGGACATTTTTGGGGGAAAAAATAGATCATCCTTAGTAATAATCCATGTTCAGGTGAGCTAATTTATCAATCTTAACCTTTTTTCTTTCAGTCCTCTTACGGATTTTTGTGTTATCAGGGTGTCCCCAAAAAGTCAAAAGTTGGTTTTTCAAGTTGCATACCCTCTTATATTACGTCAAAACAATTGTAAAAAAAAGTTTCATACAATTTGAACAACGGCAACCAGTACCGACTTCCGTCTGAAAGTGTGAACTAGCAATAGTAATGCTACGTCATATATACATATATATATATATATATATATATATATATATATATATATATATATATATATATATATATATATATGGTGATCCTTATTTATATGGGAAAAAAAATTCGGAATTCAACAAGTGACGCCCCCTAATTTTGTGACACTATAATAAAAAGTAACGTGTGCAAAATTTGAACTCGATCGGTCAATAATAACACGTGCCCCTAGGCCGTTGAACTTTAACCCTTTCGATAATTTTCCCACAAATCTTCGAGTTTTTACTTCAGACTCAGTACATCGTTTCTCCTAGGTTTGCAAAATATTTTTACAGTGATGTAGCACTAAAATTAACCTTTAAAATTACTTTATATCACCTAAAGATTTTCGTTGAATAAGAATGAAATAATGCTTTAGAAACTTTCCTTAATCGTACGCTTTTCTCAATGTATCTTGATAGTGTGTATTTTTTTCCGAGAGTCTTGGACGGTCTGTAAAATAAATTGTTTTTGTGACTCATATTCGGTAAATTAGTTGCAAAATTCTTCGATTAATATATTGTGCTCTTCTCTCAGTTGTATCATTCACAATTTTCAGTATTTTAACGATCTTTCTTCCCTTTAAAGGGTTTCCTTCATTTTGCCGTGAATCAGGATCAAATAGAAAAAAATCTTTTAGTATTTGTAACTTATCAAACAGTTTTATTGACTCGTAATTGATTCTATGAAGAAGAAGATCTTTACCAAGAAAGTATTCCAAATCATCTACAGTTATCTGAAATTTGTTAAACAGTCATCAGACACGTCTTTCTTATCACAAGCATTTTTTGGACTAGTGTTTTCCTATCTTCAAAGTTAATTCCTTCATCCAATACGGACAAAGCTACTGGTTTATCCCCTAAATACCATAAGTGATTTATAAATTTTCCAATCACTGCTTCTGCTGCATGTCTGTCGTCATTTTGTACGCTGCTAGTGTTTCAGACACATTATATTATTCGAAGGAGCCTCGATTGGGTTGCTGCGAAAAACCATAGCTTCATACAGCATTTAATTGTAAAACAGCTTTGCAAAACAGCATTGAAGGGCTTTCTTTTCATGTAAGGTCGATTTTAAATTGTTTCCTTAATGTAAAAATTTTCAAACAAAAATTCTTTTCGCCACCAATGTGGCTGAGGGATAAGCTCCAGGTTGCCGAAAACATATCTCTGTAGGAGGAAATTCACCAGGAAATATTATTACAAGTTATGAGAATTATCTGTAATCTTTCTCAATTCCGCTTTTTTCGAACAATAAATAATATGTCATCAACTTCGTCTTTTAGAATTTAAGTGGTATGTGTACTTGATTGAAAAGTTATAAGTACTGAATGATGAAGAACTTTCTACAAAATTTTGAAGCGCTTAAATAATTGAATATCTGATCTAGAGCTAAGAAAGGCAAGAACTTCTTTAAGGATACACTCTGCAGTACGATTTCAAGTGCATGATGACGGCAATCCTAATGTAATATATCACCGTTCAGTTGTTGCTCTAAAAAATTGCATGCACAGCTAGAACAGTTAGTAATAAAAAACTATCATATAAGATATCATAAGCAACTGAAGAAATATCTAAGGAATTCCGAGTAGCTGTTCAATATTAGGACATGAAGCTATCACGGTAATCCTGTCGGCGTTCCTTTTTCAGTTACATCTGGATGTACCTTTGTATCCCAGTGAATAACTACAAAATCTAAATTTAAATTCATGAAATTTAATTTTACCTCTCGAAGATTTTCTCTTTCTCTGTTAAGGAATTTGCCATTGATCACTAGGTCATTTCAATTCAAATTTACTGCATCTATATAGGCTGTAAATAAATAAACAACATCTTTATCTCTAATATGGCATTTGTCTCACAGTGATGAAAGGCGAGCAGATATCAATAGTAGTCAAGCTTTTTTGCATTGAGGTACACCAGCTGCAGAAAACAAAAGTTCAACAGTTTAGGATAGATACCCATTTCGGTTTCTAAATCTTGTGAATCGCAAGAATTTGATGATAATAAAGGATTATGTACTGATGTAGAAGAAAATTAATTTAAAGTATAGCTTTCTACATTGTTCTGATCTGGATATTTTTTTTAATTTATATTTTAGCTATGGAAAATACAGTATATTTTTATGTTAGGAATAATCGAGGAGCTTTCGAAATTTATATTTTAAAAATTAAAAATTGTATAAGCATTTAGGTATGTTTATAACTAAAGAACAGCGAATTAAAATATTATTGCAATTACTTATATTGATAGCATTGAAACCTTAGGACTCTATTTGCTACCCCTATTACATACACAGGGAATTTTGTAAACCAACACTTCCAAAGCCTGGAGGAGGCAATTTGTTGCTGTCAAAGATCATTCATTAATGGTCTAAGCTATTCATTAATGGCCTATAGAATCCCTTGTGTCCATCTTGGTGGAAAGAAACGCTCCCCTGCTGCTTGGTTGGAACAACCGCAGAAGAGCGGTACTCTTGACCCAAGGCAACTGGTGTACATTTACTCTCTGTAACATGTTAAATTTTACAGAATGAAGGTGAGAGAATGGTCGGTCTGGAAGTAGCAGCACCTATTGAGGTTCAAAATTACTTTTAATATAAAACGTTACAATTATTTTTACATAAAAATGAGAAAATCCGCAATTTTTTCTTCGAAACTCAAAAAAGGGGGCCCTAGGGACACGTGTTAATATTCATGGATTGACTTAAAATTTTGCAGGGATCATTTATTTGTATAATGGAACAAATTGAGGGGGCGTCGCTTAAAATATCTGCAACTTCAAAAATAAGGACCACCCTAATATATATATATATATTAAAAACTCGAAATTTCTGTTTATAAAACGTTGCCCCTACACTTTACATGCACCACAAAAGCATTTATTCAAATTAAAAAAAACATTTAGGTTTTCCACACTTGGCCTAAAATTTATATCTTTCTTCGAAAAATAATTTTTTCGATACATATTTTTAAAAAATTAAGGAACATTTTACGAAATTATCAAGTTGAAAAATTTAAACATAGAAATAGGTAATTAGTGTTAAATAGAAATTTTTGCCCTCCTGCAATATTTAAGTATGTCACATAGTATCAGTCGTTTAGTAAGATATGGATTTTTTTTCAAGATTAAGTTAATTTTTTTTCATTTTAAATACATTATGTTTTTATTTTTTATTTGCAAATGTTAAATCTGAAATTGTGTTCCCTAATAATTTTTGAATTTGATAGTTTATTTAAATTTATGTGTAATATTTTAAGAGATAGATTTAAAAAAAGAATTAATTTTTGGAAGAAAATTATAAATTTTAGGTCAAGTGGGGGATTAAAAAAAAAGTTCGAGTTTCTATTTTTTCCCCCTGATTTGGCCTAGCACACAAGTGCTGGTTTACACTTTCAGAAGCAAGTCAGCATGGCTTGCCGTTGTTCAAATTACATGAAACTTCTTTTCACAATTGTTTAACATAAGAGGAAAAATATAAGAGGATATGTGACTTGAAAAATCGACATTCATTTTTTGTAGGACACCCTAGTATGTATGGTCTTTATTTACTAATTTTTTTGAAAAGTAGCGAATTAGCGACTACATTTCAAGAGTAGTTTCTAAATGCTACATTAAAAAAAATCAATTGTGGTTAACTACATTTGTAACAAAGTAGTTATAGTTGTAGTTCTCTACAAAAAAAAAAAGTAGTTTTTCCAACCCTTTTCCAACCTTTCCTTTGACATGACATAACACTATTTTTTAGTCTAATAACTTTTGACTTGTAATTTCATATTTATTTTTCCTTTTCTTTTGTATGAGACATTCAATTAACGTATGATTAAAAATAAATAGAATGCTATGCAGCATTTCCGTTTTTTAGTTTATGTAATTTATAACCACTAGCGATAGAACAGCTAAATATTATCTTACGGTTAATGCAACCTGCCATTATTTAGTGAAAAGTAATTAACCACAAAATTCACTGCCGAAGTTATTTTGTGCTGCTTTAAATGCTAATGATGTCATTATAATTAGGCATGAATGTAGCGATTAAATACTACTATATTTATTTCTGAAATATTAGTGAAGATAAAAAGCGTTAGTAATTGATTTCTGTAACAAAATCCCAAATATCGTTGTTCTTACTGGTGCTGTTGCAAGTTCAGTAAAGGAAAAAAGAATGTGGAGGTTCATTTCGAGCAATAAAGATTGTTCATTTTTTTTTTCAGTGTATCGTGTCTAATGCTACCTTTTTTTCGCTCTGTGGTTTGATAGCGAGTCACAAGATCAGTTAAAACGTTGTTTACGAAAAGCTTTACTGGAGTTTCTAAAAACGAATATTATCATTTTTGCCCAATAAAACTCATTGAAAGCTAAATTATTAAGAAAAAATAACCGCGACACCAGTAAAAAATAAAAAAATAAAAAAAGTATTATTGTTTTTCTTGCTTTTTTTTCCGCATGTAAAAAAGTTTTTTTCTGTCAAGTTTTTTTTTTTTATTTTGTAAGTTATTTTTGACACAATCACTCGTATTTGATATTCTTTCTTCTTGCTAATATTTTTGTATTCTTTTGAAACATTATTTTGTTTTAAATACTTTGATAGATGATTCCATCGTTACGTGCAACACAATTGAATTATTTTGTTATTAAGATTCATATATTTGTACGAATTATTTATGACTCAAAGTTAAAAATGTGCTTAGAGAGTGAAAGTTCTTCAATTATATGATTTGTTAAAAAACGAAACTTTTTCTTAATATATTTTTTAATTGTTATTTTTACTTTCTTCTATATCTAATATATAGAAGAAAGTATTGGATTCGTGCAAATTTTCGAATTTCGAAGGATTCGAACGCTTTGAGGTGTGCTGAGTCCATTTCGACTATTTTTGAAAAATGTGTGTATGTGTGTGTGTGTCACGTCTGAGTGTGAACAGTTTTTTGTGGCCGCTCTACAGCAAAAACTACCGCATGAAATCGAACGAAATTCGGTACACATATGTTCCCCTATGTGAACTTGTGCCCATTAATTTTTGGCGCGAATTCCTCCAAGGGGAGTTGAACAATGGAATGTTTTTTTGAGTTACGCGTGCTTGCTATTCCTCAGGAAGTAACTGGCAGAATCAAACAAAATTTGGTCCATATGTTGCCATTAACAAGTACAGGTGTTGATTCAATTTTGGTGTCAATAACTCAAACGGGGGTTGAGCTGTAGAACGTTTTTTTATGTCAATTATGACTGCTGTATCTCAAGAAATAATGAACGGAATGAAAGAAAAATTTATCGGCAAGTAGCCGTTAGTGAGTATAAGAGCTGATTTTATTTTGGTGTCAACAGCTAAAAAGAGGGTAGCGTAATCGCCCGTTCTTTTTTTCCTTTGTGAGTGCCCTATCTCAAGAAGTATTGCTACGTTCTGGTTGAAATTTGGAACATATGTGAATCCATATGTGAACAGGCTTCGGTTCAATTTTGACGCCAATCGCTCCAAGAGATGTTGATTTTTTTTTTTTTTTTTTTTTTTTTTTTTTTTTTTTTTTTTTGCGAATAAAAATAGCTTTATTAATGCAACAATAAGAAAGAGAAATCGTAATAGATTGTCGTCTGCGTATTTCTCGTGATTTTAATTGCATGCAAATGATCGGAAATATTATCTCAATGATTTAAAATTTTTAACTGTTGCCATCTTATGTTTGTTAACAAATAAAATATTTCTAATTAATTCAAGCAAGGCTTTTAAAATAACTTTCAATTTTCGCTCTTTGCTTTGCTTTTGCAATTCGCAACTCCAGCGCTCGAATACGCTACCTTGCGGTGATTTACAAAACTGCCGATGGAACTAAAACATTGCCACGTTGCGTTCCACGTGTGTCTGTTGACGTAAACACAGGCAGTTTGTTCTGAGTATTTATTAACGCAATCGATGTGTCTTAGTTTGCTTTCAGCTACAGAAATTAATTCGTCCCTTAGTAGTATTCTCGAGCTTCTCAAAATAATGTTAGTTTTCATTATTTCGTTAATAATTGGTGAAAGCGAAAATTCTGGATTAACAAACTTGGATAACGTTATACAAGGTAAAAAAAATTATTGTTTTGTATGAATTTGTAAGAATATGGGGTTTTTTTTAATCTTAAATTAATTAAACTTACCATATTTTACAGCAGCATTTAGTTGGAATGGACAGTATGCAAAATATTTTCTTGAATATATTATCGTAGAACAAAATGAATAACCGAGAAAGAATTTACTTTATTCCTTTTATTCTCAGCTGAAAGGTTTCGCCAAATTTGTTTAGGGTTATAGTTTTAGTATAGTGCGAGCAAAGTAGCCTTGGCGAGATTTCGCGTTTTTAGTTAAACCATTTTTAATTTTTATCATGAGTGGAATAAAATGGTAGTAAGATTACAGAATTCGATAAGTGAATAGAAATAATGGTCAATCAACTGAAAAGAAAACTACCACCATATATCCGTGAGAATTTTGTTGATGATTTGCATAACATGACACAATTAAATCGTAACTCAGAAATTAGAAAAATCGAAAGAGAAAATTTTTAAACTAACTGATTCGGGAATTCGAGAGAAATAACTCAGCTACAAATGGAAAACAATAAGCGCTAGCCAAGCAAGGCAAAAAAGTATCATCTTCTCTCGATAACAATTTGTAATGTCATATTGAATTTTCAAGCATTAATTGTTATTCTTGTCAGGCCACAATTATTATTTAGTTTTATCAAGAATTGATAAATATCGAATTCAACATCGTGGAAATAGCTGCTTAGAACTACGAACTACTTAGTTTGCATTAATCTTTGACGTTTAGTAATGCTTCTTGAATTCTCATTTCTTTCTACGTGGGCCAGAATATCCACAAGACTTTGAAAATTAATTTAAAAAGAATAAAGCGAAAAAATCATACGTACGAACAAAAATCACAACACTTTTAGCATTTTCTTCGTTACCATGTGCGTTTGTTTTAGTTTTTAAGTCCGCCATTAGACAGTGACTTCAGTGCCCCCTATAGTTCGTTGGAGTTGCGAATAATTCAGACATTGGGATGGTCGTCAAGTTTTTGCATGTGTAATTTTGTTTTTGTTTGGAATATTGCTTCCTCGTCAAGCATGGGGGGGGGGGGGGGGGGATCAGAAAAAAAAAAGAAAAATATAGAAGAAAGTTTCGTGATGGCCACAACATAATAGTTTAATAAAGTGTGTTGAAACGTCTGGGAAACGCCTTTGGATATCACTTTGGATATCGTGCCGTTTCGTACTTACCTTTTGTTACATAATAAAATGATAGATGGGTGCAGTTTTATAGAATTAATGTTAAGGAACATTAAATATCTTGATAAATAAACAAACTGCCATTTTTGCAGTTAAAATGAAAAGTTTCGCAATAAATTTTACTCAAAAATATTTTATGACTAAAAAATATAAAGTCAAAACTTTATATGGTTCTTATTTGTAAAGTACAAACAGCAGTTAGCAGACTTAAAATGTTGTATTATAGGAAGCGTAAAAATCAGCGATCAAGTTCTAAATCCTTAAAACATATGTAAAAGTTCTTAGAACCATTAAAAATTCAAACGATTGCTGCTCATTTCCAGGCAATCACAGAAAGTTTCAGAAGTAGAGAAGGAATTCATTCGCAGAAGATATTTTTGAATTTGAATCTAAAGTTGAACTACTTCAATTTCTGGGAGTCGTTACTCTAATTGGACGTTGCAACAGAATAACTCAGCACAATTACAATATCAAAGAGTATCTAAAACAAACATCAGTTACCTGATTTATCTTTAAAACCAATTCTTGTAGGAAAATCAAACAATTATTTTAAGCAAGTTCGGTTTTCATTTTTCTTATTTTGTAACTCTGCGTAAATGTATGAAGAATGCACAATTATTAAAATTGCATTATTCAGAAACGTAAAACTAAAAAAGAAGTTGTTTGACATGTTATTTGGAAAATTGTTACGTAGATATTTATATACATATTCCATAAACTAAAAATCGCCCGTGAAGATATGACGGATGAAGAAGGTTTAAACTAAAAAATTGTCTCTTTGGTGATATTTTGATGGTTGAAATTTTAATTCTAACTCCAATGCATTAACCGTAAACTCCAGTAAATAGTGTTCATTGTTGACTACTTTTTCGTTTCTTCACTCTCCTGAAATGAGAGTTTTACTAGTAAAACAGTTGAGTTACCGGATCCAGTTCAGCCTTGTCAAAATAAAACATTTCCCTGCATGTCAAATATTACCAAAAAATATTATCAAATTAGCATGCTATGGCGCGAGTTTCAATGCTGATGACGTCAGGAGCGTTACTCGATCATACGCTGTTATGTATATGAGGATGTTATTTATTTATTTACTAGAAAATCACTCAAGATATGACGGGGGAAAACTATTGATTCTACATTTGAACGAGGCAACTGCCTGTTTGGTGATATTTTTATATTTGAAATTTTAGCCACAACTCCAGTGCATTAACCGTAAACTCCAATAGATAGCGTTCATTGATGACCACTTTTTCGTTTCTTTTTTCCCCTGAAATAACAGTCTTACCAGTAAAACAGTTAAGTTACCAGATCGAGTTCAGCTTTGTTCAATTTAAACATAACATTTTAAACATTACCAAACATATTTTCAAATTATTATACCGCGACTCGAATTTCATTGTTGATGACGTCAGAGGCGTTACTCGATCATTGGATATTATATATATATATATATATATATATATATATATACACACACGAGGATGTATGCATTCATTTATTGCATAAATAGGAAACTCCATTTTCATTCTCGTGTCAAGTATTGCATAAAATATCCTACAGAGACTCCAAATATGTTAGCTTCTTTTCCTCATTGAGCGGAATTTATGACAAAACAGAACTCTACTACATCTAAACCTGATTTTGTGCGTTGGATAGGGACTGCATTAAAAAATTTCAAAAGAAGACAGCACAGAAACAGGTTCGGTACAACTATACAGTGCAGTAAAAATTCGAAGATTTTTCCAGAACCAAAATTTCAGTTTTTTTTTACTCAGTAACGGACGTATCTCATAAGATACGTCCGTTACTGTTGAAAGAAAATAATTTTTAAGTAATATTTTTAGAATTCTTCAAATTTAACTGCAATACACAGAAATATAGTTATTATTCTTAAAGTTCACGCAATGAAGGCAAGGATGTAACATATTTGGAGTCTTTACAAGCCTTTTTTTTTCTTCTTTTTTTTCCACAGTTTATACGTTTGATATTGTGGATTCGCATAAATGTGCACTTGTTAAAATTATTTCTGAGTTCACCTATTCCAGAAAGTTTTGTTAAGTTGGGGGTAATGAAGTTCGTGTTAATATAAAATGTAAAAAAACAGATGCCTGCTCTTCTAAAATTTAAAACAGCGTGTTTTGTAGATATCGTCGAGAATTAATAAATGACTAAGTGCTGCGTACAAAGGAGAACTACCAACATTTTGAGACATACCTTATAATATTTAGAATCGGTTTTGGCACAAATGCTGTAATAGTTGGGGAGGGGGGATTAAGGAATTTGCTCTGCGTGGAAAATGTTACAGTTTTGTAAGCTAATACTTTTGTTTAGTGCATTTCTGTACCTAAGAGCCTGATTGACGTGAGTCTAAAAAATTAAGATTTCCCGTTTATAGTGCATCTTATGTAGAATCCTATTCCGCGTGAGGATAATTCTAAAAGAAAATCCTTTGTAATTATTTAAAGTTTTAAAAGAGCGTTCGTCCCATCTTTTGCATGCACCAGACAAACGTTTCCCCACTATCCTGTGAAGTAGTGGTTATGTGACTAAAGTTAGTCTGGCTCTAAAGTACAGATGTAGTGCAGCACACGACTTTTGAAAAATAGTGGAGTAGCGAGTAGTTCACTACAAAAAAAAAATATTTTGTGGCGAGTTCTAAAAACTACTTTTAAAGAAAGTTTCAAAAAAAAAAAAAAAAAAAAAACGAGGTTTCAAATCATCTGACTCGTGCGAGTAAAACTTGCATCAATCAGATTCGTTAGTTCGTTAGGCCCTGAAAAGTACGAGCTAACATCAGACATATTTTAACGCCATATGTTCTATTTGTAAAATCCATTAGTTTGTTTGGCATTGAAGTGTTCACATTTCCCCTATATTTGCCTTCAGTAGAGCATGGCTTAGAAAGAAAATAATAAGCGATAACTGCCAAGTAGAGGTATAGTAAGTACCCCGTTTGTGTTTTCTTTTAACAAAGAATGTCCCGTGGATGAACATTTTAGATGTCAATATCCTCCTAATATGGAAGCTACTGTAAATGTTATAAAAGAGGATGACATTGAACTGCCCTGGCAGGCTAACAATACATATTACAGTGTCATAGAAATGTATGATAACGTAAATGTTTCCGTTACGGGCAAAATTTTCCCGTTAAGCAGAAAGGTATAAATGTCGTTCACATTTACAGTCGAATCTCAACTTAAGCGAGGGATGCGTTCCAAGACTCTCCCAACTTAGGTTGAAATTTTGCGTTGAAGAAAAGAGTATCTATACCACTTTCTTTAAGAACATACAAATTATTTTAGATATTTGTAAACACCTCTCAAACTATTTTAACCCATTTCTTAACTTCATTTTTCCGAATTTAAACGTAGAGAACTGAAATTTTACTGTATTTAAAAAGAAGCTGAGTTATTGAATAAAAATACGGTTAGGGGTGCACAAAATCAATTTGAAATAATGGCATGAAATGAAACAGTACGGTACGTACAGCATGTAGCAACAATAAAATGCAGCACTACAACAATACTCTTCACGATAGATACATTAATTATATTCGACGCACATTTAGTTGCGTTCAAGAGTATCGAAAATCTTTAAATTTCTTTAATTGTCAGAAACTTTCTATTATTCCTCATAAAACTTAAGATAAACAGCCCGCTTATGTCACATAATTTCTTATTAACCTTATATGTAGAATGAAAAAGATGCGGAGTGGCGATTTGTAAATTAACGAAATTTTGCTTCGATTATTACACTGCCATGAGCAGGTAACTGTAGTAGTGCAGAAATTAGTTTTCGAGATATTTGAAGAAATGTGCGGTGGATTCAATACTAACTATAGGAAAATGTTGGAATTACACTTTTTTTTCGCGCTTTTTTTTTCAGCCGAAACCAAATAAGCGTGCTCGTACAATACATATAACGTACAATAAATGACAAAAATGCCAAAAAATGAAAAATGAAAAATTTGCAATTACTGCCCTTTACCTGCACACGGCAGTAGTGTGGGGTACTTTTGCTTTAAATGATGCTAAAAGGAAAGTCCAATTAAAAAATTATATTTAGTAGGGTCTGGTGGGGGAAAGTGGTCAATGGGGTAAAGTGGTCATACTTCAAATAAATGACTATAGCTTGGAAATAAATGTTCGAATGAATGTAAAAATTTTATTTTAGGTTCGGTGAGTTAGAAACTACATTTTGAATACAAAATTTCAAAACTGGCAAAATTTTATTTGGTAAAAAAAAAATATTTTGTGTAAACATGAAAATTTTAAAAATCTAAACACCTCTTTTAACATCTTTGGGAAATTTTGTTTGTTAGAATTATGAACAGATTGACGGCACAGGAAGCTTCCTACATGTCTTAAGATCGCTTACTCATTAGCAGTTAGCTGAATATATTTTAGATAATTTTTTAGAACAATTTTCGTAAGATGGGGTAAAGTGGTCATAATATTAGGCTTAACGAATATTGTTCTTGTAATGTCACTTAATAGTTAAGTATAAGGCAGATATAAATTAAATTAATTTCACTTAATATGTATTGTTCTTACAGTAAGTAGGGTTAAATGTACAAGTATATGCGTATGCACACGCATATACTCGTGTAGGCGCGTACATAAACGTATTCACATAAATGCATCAATAAATACGTATATGGGTATCTGCGATATAGGTATTTTTAATCTATGCAGATATACATTCGACTATACACGTATATACTTGCTTTTACTCGTATGTATACGAACACTTATATACTCAGGTAGACACGTATATAAACGTACGTACTCGAATAGACACTTACATACAAGCATATGATATACAAGTATACAGGGTGAGTTTAATATCTTGGGAAAAATTTTAAAAGGTGTAGAGGGGAGGGTAAGAAGCAAGAATAATAAGGAACATATGGTCACAAACACAATGCTGACGCACTACATGCACGCAAAGCCAAAGACTGATGGATGCAAAATAGGTTACAAATTTGTTACACTAAGACAATTTTACACAACATTTTAGGTCGTAAGAAAGTTTTAAAGCGATTGAAGAAATCTGCAGCCTGCAACTGTAATACAGGCGTCGTAATCACAAAGACTCTCTGTTTTAATAACGAGACTTTTGAAAAACTTGCGATGCGTGTATTAGAACTACTACGGACCGTAACTTTTAACAAGTGCTCTAAATATTTTTTAAAAACAAAAATTTTGAGTAAAATCATCGTTGTGTAACAAATTTGTGATTTGTTTTGCATCCATCAGTTTCTGGCTTTGTGTGCATGTAGTGCGTCAGCGACCATAAGCTCCTTATTATTCTTTGCATTTTATCCTCCCCTCTCACACTCCTTAGATTTTTGCTCCAGAGCTTGGATTCACTCTGTAGGTATACATGTATATAAGCGTATATACTCGTGTATACATATATGTACTGGTGTATGCACGTAAATGAACGTATATTGGTCTTTTCAGGTATATAACTGTTGACACGTATACATACGTATATAATCATGCTTCTATATATACATGTATATACGTGAGTAGATATGTACAAACACGCACTGGATGCATCCACGAATTAACTCGTGTATACCCGTATATACATTTATGTACACTTGTGTATGTATCCACATGTACACCTGTATATATATGCGTATATACGTCTACTATACACGTATATATTCAGGTATGCACGTGCATACTCGAGATACAAGTGCATACATGCATATGACGTTCGTTTATACGCGTATATACACGTAACACGTATATAAACATGACACATATATACTCGTGTAGATACGTCAACACTCCTTTAGGTAATCACGTATACATGCTTATATACTCGTGTATACACATATATACTTGAGTAGGCACGTGCATGCATGTATCTGATGTATACACGTATCTACTCATATATGAACGTGTTTACTGATGTTTACAGGGCACGTATACTCGTGTATACACACATATATTAGTGTATATACTTGTATTCATAAAAATAACTGAAATATACAAATATTATGGTTATTTAATATGGTTTTGCATTTATTTTTAACTATGACCACTTTACCCCATGCTATGACCACTTTCCCCCATCCCATGGGGTAAAGTGGTCAAAGGGAAAAGAAAGTGTTGTAAAACTATTTTTTTTTTTTTTTTGTAAACTTCAATGTACTGTGTTCTTTAATAATGCAATGTAAAATATCAACAAAAAAGGTTGAAGTGTTTAAATAATTTGTTGTATTTCTTATCCACCGAAGTTAAAAACCTACGATTTTATGACCACTTTACCCCACCAGACCCTACCCAATAAAGAAGTTGATGCTTAAGCCTTGTGATTCCCTTCCGAAAGTTTCGTGTTACGGGGTGAGGAATTCGTGTTAGCTCCGAAATTCATTATTCGAGAGAAGCTAGCTATTTAGCCATTTCGCGCTAGGCGACACTTGCACATTGAAGTAAAATGAGCATTCGTATATTATATTTCGGATATTTACTAATATTTGATTATGAACACTCGTACCGTTTGAGATTTTTTTTTTTTTTTTAATTTCTTTATTTTTTCTTTTTTACTGATTGACTGTCGATATATCAACGAAATAAAAGTCAACAATTTAATTTTGTAAGTTTTTTAGGTCATATGGTAAAATTGAAAAATGCCCTTATTTCATTTTATCAGTAACGTAAGAAAAGAGATGGTGTCCAGGTCCGGAACCCTAGCTTGAAACTCAAAATCAATTCACTAGTTCCTACAAAATATTAATGCCTGTAAAATTAATTCCTCTAATGAAAATTAAAGTTTTTCTCTTTTGTTTAAAAGATGTTTTTCCACCATCTAAATCAATTTTATGTACATATATGTATGTCTATATAAAATTTTAATGAAATTATGACTGCTTCTATTATATTTTCAAGTTGCCGAGTTGCACTTCTTGAATGAAATATTCACTGTCAGGAAGGGATTAAAAACTTGAAGGTTGAATTCCTTCAACTTCTTAAAATCCTTTTTTGAAACGAATATTCGTAAAAATCGTAAAACAAGTTTGGAATGACAAATTGGCTCGGTAAAGGAATGATACAAAAAATAATTCTTAGTAGTATTCCGTTTTCAAATGAGCCAATTTATTATGTATAAACCAGATTATTAATTTTTTCGTTCAATCCTCAAACGGTCAAACGGTGTGTATGTTTATGCATTTATTTATTTTTTTTTTCAAAAAAGCGAAGTAGCGACTACTTTTTAAAAGTAGTTTGCAGTTGCTACATTTTGAAAAAGTAGTTATAGTTAACTACATTTGTAATAAAGTAGTTGTAGTTCGCTGCAAAAAAAAGTAGTTTTTCCGACCACTGCTTTTTACCAGAAAGGTCCTTCTCCAGAAAACGTAACTTTTGAACGCAAACATTTAACTTTGAAGTCTTTAGTTTTCTTTTTTTTTTTCATTCTTACATGAAAGTATTACCTATTAGAAGTAACCATAAACAATGCCTAACTAGGTTCCAATTAGTTTACTCATAAATAAAAAAATATTAGAAAATGCCTTGCTCACGGAAATGAAATACAAAAAAAAAAAAAAAAAAACTTTAAATATTTAAAAATTGAGGGCAATTTAATATCAAAGTAGTAATTTTGTTAATTGTGCATACAATCAGCTATTTTAATCATTAGTGGGAATATAACATTAAGCTCTCTTAATTAAAATACGGCTTAGTTAGTAGTTTCAAATGTATGTTAAAAATAGTATTTCTTAAACTTGAGGATATATTGGCAATTTATAATTTTGATAGAATGCCTATTATTGATGTAGTTCCCATCCATCATTTATTTTCTCCTCAGAAATAGTGGCATTGATAATTTCTGTCACGGAGGGGAAGAATTTTCCATTAATATAGACCTAATAGATTCATTTTTCAGGGATTTTTTTCGTTGCAACAATCTGCACATATTAAGCATATGAAAACATGTTCATTTCTTTTTTTAACCGACTTCAAAAAGGAGGCGGTTATCAGTTCATACCGTATGTATGTTTTTTTTTTTTTTTGTTTGTCCACTCATAGCGTCTCACCTAGAGAACCGATTTTGATGATTCTTTTTTTAATGGATAGAGGATGGCTTAACTTAGGTCCCATTACTTTGTTTGACCATATTTGTTCTTTAGATAAAAAGTTATGGGCAAAAAACAGTAAATTTCTCTATTAAATGATTAAAATCATATTGTAGCGAAGTTCGCTCTTTTCATCCGTGGATAACGGTGGCTCAGTGGTAGAATTCTCGTCTCCCACACGAGCAACCCGGGTTTAAATCCCGACTAGGACAAAGTGAATTTTACTAAAATTTCGTTTCTACTGTTTCCCGTATTTTCTCGAATGTTCTATTAATTTCTGTATCTTTTCAAGTCTGGAAAGTTCCAGCACTTTTTCAAGTTGTATATAAGGAGATGTAACGTTCATTCGTGGTTCTGAATAAAGATCTCGAGTTGAGACTAACGAGTATTCGCTTCATTTGGCTTTCACATTGTCTTCGCTATCTTCATCTACGCGACAATATGAAACTCATTGTTATAAAAGTTTGGTGCCATATAACTGTAACATTAATAGTAATTGTAATGATAATTTTGAATAAAGGCTTTTCTAAAGCAATACAGTGATATAGAGCCGCACTTCTTACTAGGTAACTTCTTACTTTTACTGAAATATCTACATTTACACTAAAAAGAATGAAATAAAAAAAATTTTGAAAAAAAAATAGAACCGACTTCAAAATTGCTCTAAAAAGTGAAAAATAATTTTATTCTTTAAACACCATCGATAATACTTTTAAACATAATTTTTGAAGTTGGCGCAAAAGCAAAAAGTAAAATCCATTGTAACCATGCTTCGTTCACATTTTTATCAAAAAATCATCCAAACTTAGGAACGAAACATTTATATCGTTACTCAAATATGCTGTCATCAATGCGTAATGCATGTGGCAGTGAAGAAACTGGACGTGGTTAAATTTATACTTGTAGTTGAGTTATGTCTGTGAATGATTTTATCGATCGTTTTTGCGCCAACTTCAAAAATTATGTTTAAAAGTATTATCGATGGTGTTTAAAGAATAAAATTATTTTTCACTTTTTAGAGCAATTTTGAAGTCAGTTCTATTTTTTTTTTTCAAAATTTTTTTTTACATAATTTAAATCCCTGAAATTCAAGTTCACGCAGGTGAGAAGTCAGATTTTGCTTTAAAAAATTAGTGTGGCTATTCTATCTTCTTTTTCGACAAAGTCTCACAACATCTTTATGGCTGAAAATAATCAAGGGGGCTGGCTCCCTTGTATCATGGAAAATAAAATTTAATGCCATTACTGCCACGTAATAATGAGGAATGGCAATTTGTATTTAGGTAACGAGATGAGAATTTATTGTGTGACATGACTCCTTGTCCAAATAAAACGAATAAAAACACAGTATTAAAAAATTAAATATACTTAAACAATTAGTATTTGAGACACTTGAGAAATTAATAATCAATAAATAAGTTTATACTTTTAATTAAGCAAGTTATTAAGCAACATAAACAGTCACACAAGGTGTGTGAGATGCCACGGAGGTGAGAATTCACATGTTGTGAACCAAAAATATACTAAAATAAAAATTATTATAAAAAAACTGTTCGCAGGTTAAAAGAGATATATTTTTTGATGAAATTAAAAATCAATGTTAAATGAATTGTTCCTTAAAGTTTTTACTGTAAAAAGCGTGTGACAGAAAAGTTACCCTTTTTGAAGAATGACCCATAAGTTTTTTTTTTCCAACAACGAGTAAAACATCAACTTTTAATAGTTAATAATATATCACATTAAGATTCAGTTAAATTCAGTCAATCTATCAACTGAAGACGATAAATATTGGCAACCTCAACAATCTTTAGTTCATATCTATATTTGCTTAAATAATTAATAAATAGTTTCCACTACAAAGTTTTGTATTTAACTTATCCTAGAGGAGAACGTGGTACTTTAAACAAAACCAAATTACAAAAGTTAATTAAAACGGCGAATTGTTAATATTATGTCTCCACTTATTTTATTTTTAATAGTAAAAGGGTTTGAAACGAACAACAGATTTTCCCACTTTTATGTGCTAGTTAAAATTATCTTAAACGTTAAGGAAAAGCATTAAATAAATGGTTACGCGAGAAAAATGGTGTTCTTGCATTGCCAGCACATCATAGCAGGTATTGATTCGACTAACTGCATTTACTAATATTTGCCTTCATTAACGATTTCAAAGAGCAGTTTTGATATTATTTCTTTGCATTTAAATGATTTTCGTTTCGTGACATAAAAGTGTTTGCAAAGAGTTTTGCTTGCACTTAAAGGTAGTTTGAAAGATTTTTTTTAAAACCAAGTTGACTCTAAGCTTCAGGGAGCAAAATGATATTATTAAATTGATAATAATAGGGTTATTTGTTCGATAGACGTTTATTCTGTGTTGAATCTTTGGGAAAGAGATCGCAATGTAAAACTATTTAAGAAAACATCGAAAAGGTGGTAGTTTGGGAGATAGCACGATATCAATAATGAACTATTTTTACGTGAATTCTATTAGAATAGTGGGGGTGAAATTAAACAGGATCGTTAATTTGATAGTCAGTTTTAGCATGAAATACCCTAAGCTTTCCAATTCCGTCTTTTCCCATAATTTTTCATGTGGGCAAGAATAGTTAACTCTGTTAAAAAATAATTATAAAACAAATATAAAGTTTTGCCATAAAGTTTCTAATCAAATACAAAAATGTGACATAGAAGCAAAAACAATTCAGATAAAGCACATATGGTTCAGAAAATGTTGCAAATAGCTTTTTCAAGGGTACAATGAACCTCTTCATTAGTTCTAAAAGTTCTTAGCATATAACAAGAAGATCTTGAGCAACACTCCTGAACCAAAAGACACAGTGTCTCTTAGTAAGATGGAAAAAAAATATGTATCTAATAGTTTTCACAATGTTATATTTGAACTTTATCTTTGTTTTCGGAAAATAGTTCAACAATCTTCATTTTCAGACTGCTATTCGTCAATGTTTAAGGGTTTATTTAAACACATTTCACTTCGTTTTGTTTGCACTATTACAAAATACCCCTTATATTTTCATCATCTAGCGAGGATTATCAGAGACTCTTTTCCCCCCTTTGATTCTCATGGAATATTGCTGTAGATACGGGAGAGAAAATAAAAGAACCTGATTATACAATTGTCCCAATGGTTGACAATTTAATGTTCTGATATATTGCTGTTCAAAATCTATGCATTATTAAAATTAAATTCCATCCTATTTTCTAATGTGTGACTCAAGGGGATGGTAACAGTAAACTATATATTAACACCCCATCAGCTTTTAATAACTAAACGAAGTGATCAAAATCAAATATATTGCTATCATCATCCCCTTTCCTCCCCATCCAACTTTTACCACGAATATCTATTTTTTCGCTGTATGTTTGCTAACGATAGACGTATTTGATGATCCCTATTGAATGTGCTGAAATTTTTAAATCAATTCAGGCAAATTTCAAAATGTCAAAAACACATTAGCTCGGTACATGTTTCTCCCTTTCTAATTTTCATTACTAATTTTCTAATTGTGTCCTGTTATTTAAATCCGCAACTTGGTTTCAAATTTCGTAATGAGTTACGTTCAGAAGAATTAAAATTGTTTAAAAACGACGGGGGGTTTTTCCCCGTTTCACAATGTCGAATCGCTAACAAAAGAAAAAGATATAAGTGAAATTCAAAGTTAAACATAATAAAACATTTTGAGCAAAAAAAAAAGAAGAAGAAGAAAAACTGCAGCTTGTGGGTGTTTGCGCTCCTCAGTAGTTCGCTACTGGATCACTGTCTGGAAGGAAAAATGCATTACCGGTCACTTTTGCATTGACAATATATAATACTTCCCGTCAGTAAATTTATTGCTAATTTATTAGGAGTGGTTTCATTTATTGGACAGTTTACATTGTTTATGGTGTTTCTTGGAAATTTAATATTTAACGGTTTTTTCCTGATGGAATTATGTAATAAATTCCTGCTCCAGGTGTCACTTTGTCCTGTTTTCCCCCCCCCCCCCATTTTTGGCCATTTATACTGTCCTCTGTTCCCCCGTGTTGCTTTCCTTCCTATGACTTTTCATCCAAAAGCTCACACTTATTTGCATTGAAAAAGAGGTTTCTTTTAAACCCCAAGCACGTGTCTGCAGTAGTTTGCAATTTTTGTGCATTAAAAAGTTGGTAATTCATTCATTTAATCTTCAGAACGACATCGCAATTCAAATGGAAAGGGAAATAACTTTATCACTTACAAAACTGCCAAGACAGAGGAGAAAACATAATGCAAAAACCTAAGGGTTGGAATGTTTTACAAAAAGTTTTTACTCATTAGAAAAGATAAATATCATATCATTTAGTAAAGTAGACCTAGGGGAGATATTTTACTTTCCCATAAGTGCATTTCGTTGCTCAATCGGAAGCATTTACTTAGAAAATAGAGACTGATTTATCTTACTGTATTTTCCCTTGATTTTCCTCGGGCTGCTAAAGCTTCCATTTGCTCAAGTCACTCAACAAGCAAACCAAAACGAGTGCAACCGAGTTATAGTAACTGATTCGTGTACATTTGACGTCATTTTCCCAGCTTTTGCTTTGGAAGGCTCGATGATTAACGTGAAGCACATATTTCATTACTAACTTTACTGACAATTTCAAATCAGTACTTGGTAAAAAGAAAGTTATGTCGTTTTATTGAATTACCTCTCCACGCAAAACCTTTCTCCGTTGAAAAGATTGTTAAATACATTTTCTATTAGAATCGTTTAACATTTAACTGTTAGAGAACTAATAATCAAGTCTCAACATTATTTCAGCTTCTAAAAAGAGGTTGCAGTATTGGGTTTTATTATTTATTTTCTCTATGTACTATTAGTGTTTAAAATATTTAATATAATGTTTTTTCGTTATTAGAAGCTATTGCCTTTAGTAGTTGTTAAACGAGCTTTGCCAATAACTCTTCATTATTATTTGTTCCTTATTCATAATTCTTTGAATTTTTATTTGTAGTTTCGATTTTTTAATATCATTTTTCTATTACTTGTTAAAAATAACCTGGCTCTCTTATACCAATTATTTTCATTGAATTTATTTTAAATGCATTTTTTATTTTAATTTATATAAAATATTTTTAAGGTAGGTGAACATCCTAAATATTTTTTTTTCAATATTCATTACACCTTTCTGAAACTTTATACGATTATTGAACATGACATAAATAACACATTTTGACTGCTTATTTGTTGAAAAAAAATTTTTTTTGATAGGTTTTTTTTTTAAATGCCATATTTTTAGCAAAACAGTTTTCCTTAACACTTCCAGTGCCATCATTTTTTCATAATTTTAAAAACTTGGTGTCTATCTCTTTGTGAGATACCAGAGAGTGATATGACCCTCCAATTTGAAAATGATTAACTAAAAACAGGTTTCCCATGGGTAAATGTTTGAAAATTTTCACCGAAAAACGTGCTTTCTGCCCCAAAGTTTCATTGATCATTATTTCAAAACCACTTACTCCATGTACATTAGCTTTTCGAGGTTTATATCACAGTAATCTGTTCAATTACCATGTTTGCAAAGTTTCAAATCTTTAAAGTTAATACATTTTTTTTTTTTTTTGGCTAGAGCTGTTAGCTTAGATAAAAACTTGAAAACGTGGTTATGAGAAAATCAAGAGAAAAAAAAAGTAAATTTCAATTATAAGCAATGCATTTGTGTTTAGTAAATTTCTTGTAGTTTTCTCAATAACTCCTCGATTTAAAAAATAATTGCGAATTTAGGAAGAAAATAAATCTCTTTAAATTTCTCAAAATCCTAAAATCGAGTTTTTTTTTCTAAAATTAGGGTGTTCGCTTACTTTAGCAGTATCTTTTATGTAATATTAGAATTGCACACATTTTTCATTGCATAGGTAAATTATAGTTTTATGATTCCTTTTTACGTTGGTATAACTTTCCAAATACTACGATTCATTAATGTTTATATATAGTATGCGTGAAAAATCTAAAATGAGAGGCTAAAATTTACGCAAAATTATAACTTTTAGAAGTACGGAATAGTAAATTATCGAGTATGGAGAAACAAAACAACAAAAGGAAAAACGTATTAAAAAATAACATTCAAGGATTTAAACTCTGGTTTCTATCTTTATTTACCTACATTTTAAATTGTCGGAAACAATTTCGCTTTTCTATATTATTATTACACAAACTAGAATTTTTTAATATATGTTTGAAGATAAGGACTTTTGACACGCTACTCCAAAGTACAAATAAGGTGACACATTCCATTAATGTATGCTGTCACTTTTAGTGTAATGATTCCTTACATATTTAATTGTTCACCTTATTTCTATTCGTTTGGTACCACATAAAATAGAGCTGGTAAATATAATCTTGAGCTAAATTTATACTGCCATAATTTGTAGAAAAGTAATTAATTTCATGTCTAAGTTTCGGCTCGGCAAAGTTTTTCCTGGCAATTTTAATAACCTTTATGCTAAAATTAAGAAATTAATTACAAATGCGAATAGGGATCAACGTTCTAATTTGACAACTATTCAGGATAGTAAAGAGTGATAAAAGTACCGTCCGTTAAAACTATTTTGTTCATATAGTTAGGCACTTCCCGTAACAAAATTACTCGTGACACTTTAACTAACATCATAATGGCTAACAAGGTTATGATCCATGGTAAGTAATTAGATCAATTTTTGCTTAAGCACGTTAATTAATTTCAACACCATATTGCTTTGCGCGCTAACATACTCTGAGATTTTAAACCTTTTTTCTACGACTATGTAATCAGGGCAGAGTAAAGAGTAAATTAAGCTTCCCTCTTTATTTTTCACAAAAGAATTTACTTTGCTCCATGCAAATTGAAATTATTTTCAAAATCTTGAAACTGAACAAAAGAGTTTTCCGTAAACTTGCTGTTCTAGAAGTATTTCCAAAACTTAGAATATCCAAATGATTAGGACTATCTTTAAGTCAAATGTGAAAGCAAATCGTTTTAACTATTTTTGTGTAAATACGATTGGACACTAATTTATTATCCAATCTACTAGAAGTCTCACCAAACGTTTTGCAAAATCTGGAAATTAAACGAAAGAGTTTTCCGTAAAAATGCTGTTCTAGAAGTATCTCCAAAACTCCCAATCTACCCAATCCAATCTACCAGAAATCTCACCAAATCTTTTGGAAAATCTGGAAAGTAAACCACAAAGTACACCGTGAACTATCATGAAGTCATAAAGTAAAATAAATCAGTTTTAATATTTTTGTATGATTACGATTTGTATGTAACTTTAACTATATAAAACACTATACCATGCCTAATACAATGTTGAGATTAAAGTGGTGGTATATCGACTTCCGGACCACGTTGCGGTATATATATATATATATATATATATATATATATATATATATATATATATATATATATATATATATAAAAGGCATCTTTTTAAACAGCACTTGAATTTTAAAAAAAAACCTTTTGCCAATTATTAAAGAAAGAGTCTTACGCGTGTGATTATTACTTTCTGAATTCCTTTAACTACGACAAGGAGCCGTGAGCCACATTCTTAAGTACTGGAACAAACTATTATAAACATATTCCTTGGATTGCCTTGAAGTATTAATAAGCTTAATTAGGGGTAAATGTAATTTGAAACGAATCAATACTCATTAAATCCGACAAAACATTCTTCCTGCTACAGTCATTTTGTTTTATGTTTCACCTGAGTGTTTAGTCGATCATTAATTAGCATATAAAAGAGGAAATAAGAAAAATGTTACATTCTAGGAGATTATTATTTGCTCTAATTAGAAGATATGCGTAGTCATCAACACACAGTACTGAATAGAAATATTCTTTAGTAATTGGAGATTTAAGCATATGCTCTGAGTACTATGTTTTACCTGCATTGTCCGAGAAAGAACAAAGTATATCGGTGCATCTTTTGCTTAATTATTTGGAAAATTTTAGAAAAAAAAGAGCTGAATAGTCCATTGAATGATTATTTATTCAATTAATTTAAATAATTAGTCATTCATAGGTACTTTGATTTATAAATAATCTACTGTCAACTGCTCCACTCACGTGTTTTATATTTTAACAGTATTATTTCGTTTATTTACATTAAAATAGGAAAAACTCCTAAAAAATTGGGCATTTATCAAAATTTAAGAAATAATAATTCTAAAAATCTATTTGAAATCAATTGCCAAACTTGTTCAAGATTAAGCTGCCTCCAACAAAGGAAGTGTAATGAAAGGGGAAAAAAAATAAGGAGCGGATGGAAGAGCATAGTAAACATATTTTTTGACGCATAAATTAACTATCCTTATCCCCCCGTCGTCGAAATATAAAGTTTCGAATTCGAACAAAATTTAAATAAAATGTCGCTTAATTTAAATAGAAATGGTCACTTAAACAGTCGAAGTAACGGTTATCCAAAATTACGAAATAAGAAGTGTAAAAACTAGTTCAAACCAATTACTAACTTGTTTACAATTATACTTTTACTAACCAAGGAACAACTGGAATACGGTGATAAAGGAAAAGAAATAAATAAGGAACACATTCAAGAGCTTACTGAAACATGTCTTTTGATGCAAAAATCATTTGCCTGCGTCCTCCCGTTATCGAAATACTTAGCCTGAAATTCACTTTTTTTTAATTGTCTTTAGCCAGAAATGGACATTTTAACAATCGCTGTAGCAATCATCCAACTTTAAGAAATGATAGGGAAGCTGCTGTATAAACGGACGGTTGTGCCTACGGACGTTAGTCGGGAAATTCTGGGTATACCGTCGAGAGGGATCCTAATTAGGGTTCAACGTGTGTGTTACAGCCCTCTCCAATACCCCCAGAAAGTTTCAACCCTATCAAACAAACATATAAGATTCTTTCACATTTTTTTCGGTTTTAGTAGGATCTAAGTAAAAAATAACATGAGCAATTTTTTTTTCCGTCGTGTATTGTATTATTCATTTTTGTTGTATGCATCATGATTCCCTATATTTTGAAGGGGGTTTTTTCTGATTTTTAATGTTGTAAAACTGTGGTCCTGTCGATGTGACTGCCTAGCAAAACCAAAACTTTCCACCCAAGGACACACAACCATGTGTACCCACGGACAGCAATTTTTAGTCTCCTTGGGTCACACTTGAGTCTTCTTACGATGTGAGGTATCTCAAAATGGTGCCTTGTCATCAACGTTCGAAATTTGCTTTCAACAATGATGATGAATTAGAAGTAGGGCTTGAAGATATAGTGTTGAAGTAACCCCCACCCCAGTTTTAGGATCATCAGACCGTCAATTCTACCTGTTTTCATTTGAAGTCGTCTTTTCTAGATTTTTGTAGATTTAATCTAAACTGAGTTTTTTGTGATGGGTTAATTTTGGTTAAAGATTTCAATTTGCATATAAATTGAAGTTATTATGTAGGTACATAGAGAGTCATCCTATCATGAATCTAGTTATTTTTTTAATGTATTAATTATTCATAACATCATTAACTCTCTTAAGACTAATAACTTTTTAAAGAGTTCACTGATGTTAATGATTAAGGAAAATTTAAAAAAAGGAAAAAAACTTCGATTAATTTTCAAAGTTTAATTTCTGTTGCATATTTTGCTCAATGTTATTTTGAATGGATGTTTGAAGTATTTCAACATGAAATGGCTTACGAAAATGTTTTGAGTATAACCGAGTTCCTCAGACCTAGTTATATATTATTTTTTTATGTGTTCGTGGGTACAAAGGCACCTATCCGCGGGGTGAACGGGTTGTTGTACCCACGGACAAAAAATGGTTAAGAAATTTTTTTGAGGTTGAAAGCTTTGAGATTTTCACCTGACAAAAATTTCCAATTTAGATGATAAGCTGTAGATTTTGCCAGAACATTTTTAAGATCGATTATCCATTAATAGAGACCAGCAAAAATTGAAAAAAAAAATGTCCCTGGGTACAGCAGGTTCCCCTAGTCATAAGCTAATTAAAATCAATTACGAAACGTATTCAAGATAAATCTACCACAAACGAAGTAACCACAAAAATAGTGCAATAAAGAATAAAAAACTAATAAAGAGCAATTGAAAGAGTATATAAGGAAACATATTTTTTGACGCATAAATCATTTGTCCTCATCCAGAAATTATGAAAATATGGGTTCATAAGTTGGAGCAAAAATTTTTCATAAAGTTGCCAGACTTAACTAGAAATGGTCAGGTCACACTCAAAACAGTCGCTGTAGCTTTGTTAACATTCAAAGATTTCGAAATTTTGATCGCTGTCTCCAGAACATTCCATTTATTGCAAAATTTGGTGGCTTTTCCTAACATGTCACATTTTTAAGCACCTATATTTTTATAACGGAAGAAGGAGGGCAAATTATTTATGCGTCAAAAGGTGTTTTACAATGCACTTTCATTTGATCCTTATGTTTTAATTTTTTTCATTAATGCACTATTCGTGTGATTCCTGGTAAAAACAATTTTTGGGACATGCGAAAAAAATGATTTAAAACAAGTTGTTTTAATGAATGCAATGCAACTTTGATTCACGTGACAAAAATTTCTAAAAGTGGAAAAAACCCTATGTTTATTTTACAGCATTAATTAATTTCTTGCACAGTTGTTGTAATGTAAAGCAAGAACTTTCAACTACTTTATATCAGCATACATCAGTAGCATCTAAAGAGTAACTTTGGAACTCTTTAAATTATGCATTTACATACAGTGTTGTCGATTTGTATGGTTTCTGCTTCATTATCGTGAAGCATTGGGCGGTTTATATTTTAAAAGTCAAGTTTACTTTAAAATATAAATAGCCCACAGGTACAAGCTACCTCAAATGATTGTAATGACGATTTGGCTTGCATTTCAGTAACTAAAAAACTGAATTTTAGAAAATAAAACTGTCAAAAAACAGTTCTATTTTATTGTTTTAAAGCACGAGATGCAGAGCGGAAGGGAGGGGGGGGAGAGGGAGGATATCTATTGTGGACACCGAATGTCTTCCTCACATGCTTTAATTTCAACTGACTATGCAGAACATAGCTTAGTTTGCTCAGAAGTATTTTGAAAGCAAAATAACGTATCGTTGTTTCTTTTGTTTCTAAGCACGGTCTCAAAAAAAAAAAAAAAACCTAAAGGAAAAAAAAATTCAAAATTTACTGAACAGTCTCGCTTTTTAAAACAATAATGTGCTTTATGCGAAAAATTAGCAGAAAACACTAATTTGATTGAAGATTCTATTCAAACAATCACATTTCTGTGTCGCTCGTGTCTACCACCACACGTAGTTTCATCGGTTAAATGAAGATTTGTAAAACAGCTTTGCTTTTTTTCAAATCCATACCAGTCATTGATCCTGTACCCCCAAAGTTATTGTTTCGATAAGTACGAAGAGGAATTTCTGACCGCAGAAGATTTAACATGTACCAGCCACCATTAGCGAACAAGTAGGGTGCTTGACCAACCGGTATAAAACTCGCAACTCTTCCTCCACTTACCGATTGAGTTACCTTGACTCTGATTATGCTTAAACCTTTATCTGTTAACAAATCAACTAATCTGTAAGTATTAAAGTTCTCTAGGGATTGTCTTAAAATGTGGAAACTCAAATGCATCAACTTATATTTAAATGAAAGCGCCCATGTTTCGTTACATTTTATTGAAGTGAATAAATATTAAATACTAAATTGTAAATTTTATCGAAAGTCGTAATTTTAGCTTTTTAACAGAAGTACATTTTGAATTAATATTCCTTCAAAGTGCTTCAGATGATGAAAAGCGTCTTTATCAAAAGAGCAATGCATTAAATTTAGATGAGTGTTAAATTGTGGCATATGCTTTAAACTAGTTCACCTCCCGAAATAATATCCCAGGTGATTAAGATAGTTATTCAGAGTTATAGTTTGTTCCCATATGCGCTTCATCTAAAGTGGTGTCATGATTTGTTCCCCCCGTCTTGGGAACCAGATCGTTTGCGCTTTGTTTCAAATTGTACTTAGAGTTCGTGCAGCTGTAATGTGAAATTATGTTTCATAGTCTAGGTTCGAAAATTCATTTTATAACAACGTTGCCTTTTGGAGTTTAATTGTTAGCGTGATATTAATGGTACTCTACGCAGTTATGTCTTTAAGATTCATTGTTTAATTTCTCTATGGCTGATGTAAATGACTTGATTATTTTAATTGAAATTAGAAATACCTTGATGATTAAAGTAATTAAAGTAAATGTGGTTCTTGAATATCTATACCGCGAATGAGGTTCAATGACCAATGAAATTGTACTATCCGATTGTTTGCAAAATTTGATTAATTTCTTAAGCATTCAAAATAACTCTTTTTACTAGAATTGTTCCATTGCATAGTCATTCGCTGTTTTAAAATTAAAGGGGTATTTTTTAGAAGGGGCTTGTGAGAAAGCCAAGATACATTATCCAACTCTTAACCTCTATTGCACAAGTTGCTGACGCTCCAAGAGTAGAAATTATTGAATGGAAAGCTGAAGCTTTGAGCTCAAAATGCACTGAATGGATTTCGTTAAAATTGTTGGAAAACTGAACAGAAAAAAAGGAAGACTTTAGAACATTTCAACTCTCTAAATTTTGAACTGTTTCAGATCAGTTAGTGCTGAAAACGCGCAAGGCTATATTTTTCCAGCAAGGCATGCTATCGCCGTTTTCAAAACGTTCTGTATTTTGGTAATAGTGTTGTTAGCTTCCTATTATTTTCAAAGAAATGTTTTATTTTAAGATTTTTTTTTCTATAATAATACAAAAAAAACTTGCTTTAGGATCTTTTCTTTTCAACATCGCCAAAAATGTTCACTACTTTAAAGGTAAAGAAAATGTAATGCTGTTAAATTCATAAGTATATTTTTATGTTCATAACAAATAGCAAGGAGCAGAAGCTTCTAACCTGTGACGTTTTGAGAAAAAGAAAAACTTGGTTATAAGGCATGTCATTTTTTAATTTATTTTAACACATACCAATGCTTTTCATAGTTTCTCTGTGAAACAAATTGCATGATCAATGCTTTGTTAAAGACTCTTTTATGATTTTCTGAGTCATGTAAATTATAAAGTAAGAAATAACAACGTCAAAAAGGAAAAATTGCAGCTTACTGCAGACACGTGTTTCGGCGTTATAATGAACGCCTTTTTCAATGCAAAAATAATGAGCATATGGATGAAAAGACATCCTACAAAAGCTTTTGTCCCCTGTCTTCTCATCCATAAGCTCATATTTTGCATTGAAATAGGTGTTCCTTGAAACGTCGAAACACGTGTCGGCAGTAGCTGCAATTTGTGATTTTTGACGTCATTATTTCGTACTTTACTTTTCAGCACAAAGGTATATACTTATCTCATGTAAATTATATTCTTACATTTGTGAAGATTTTACATTAATTGGATCCATGGGGAAAAAAAAATCTTCCTAGAAAATTTTCTCTTTGGACCAATAAATAGATGTTCTCAATAAAGTTGCTAGAATATTCTGTTTATTGGTTGATGTCCTCAGTGTGAAACCTACATGATCATGAAACCCTAATCCAGAGAGTTGCTTTTATCTCTCAGGAGGCTGTTTAGAAAGCTCGTCAAAGATTCTGAACTAATTCAGTTGACGAGATAACGGCTTTGGCTCAGAAGTCTTTTTGATATGCTTACACAAGGCCTATTCAGTTAATGACCGGCCTTGTGCTATAGAGTTCACCATTGTGAACTCTTTAATTTTTTTATGCATTTTTGTACTTTTGAAAAGGTTATTTACAAATATGTTCTAATGAAAGTATGAAAATAGGCTTGAGCGTGTTAAAGAAAATGCTTTTATTTGTGTTGCTTATTAAAAACTTGCGGTATCCCCACGGCTTTGCCCGTGGTAGAAAGATTAAAGGTCATTTGGTTCTCCTGTATATTTACAAATAATGGATGATGAATTTCTTGCCAATTTGCTATGTTAATTTGCTCGGCCATGTATGGTAATTTGCTCGTCCACGTTATGGTAATTTGCTCTTCCACGTTATGGTAATTTGCTCTTCCACGTTATGGTAATTTCCTCTTCCACGTTATGGTAATTTCCTCTTCCAAGTTATGATAATTTAATATAACGGTAAAATGGGCTTAAAATTGGGAATGAAAAAAAAAAGCGAATCTTTGAAAAAACGCTTTAAGGTGCTCAACCCTATGCTACGAACTAATTTTATGCCAAATTTCATGAAAATCGGCAGAACCGTCTAGGCGCTATGCACGTAACAGACATCTATAAATCTAGACATACAGGATTTCAGCTTTATTATTAGTAAAGAAAGCAACTAAAGATAAAAGCTCCTTTATTGTATGAATAGAAAAAACCAAACGTCGTTCAGAAAACTTTTTATTGAGAAGGGCAACCTTGTCTTTTGGAGTTGCACGGAATATGAGAGAAAAATAGGGATCAAAAATGAATCTGTACAAAAAAAACTTATTCATGTCCTCTCATAAATACATTTACAATAGAACTTCGATAATCCAAGCGTCAAAAATCCGAAAGGACTCCTAGGAAGTCTTAATAAACTGAAAGACATCTGCTAAGGGACAGCTACATTTCGTGAAACAAATAATTACATATAATGCTTTAAGAATTGAACCTAATAGAGCAATAACTCATGAGTGCCTGACCTCCGTCTTAGTATTAAGGCCCTTTTTTTCTGCGATGGCACGTCACAGCAGGTAAGAAAGGTTCGCAATAATTTAAGGGTTTACAGTGCCTAAAAATGATCAAACGATCAAAAAAAATTTTAATGCTTCATTCAAAACTAATCACTAGTTCAAACACGGGGGAAAATTTCGTTGCTTTAGTTCAAATATTTAAAAAGTTATGAGTGGTTTTAGGTCATGCTCGCTATGTGTTCTTATGCGAATGAAAAACTTTAAATTGATTTTTCTCGATGATCTTTTTTTTTTAATTAAAGATACAGCTTTAAAGTCATACTTTTTGCAATTAGGATAATATATTTACCAAAACTGTGCATTGGATAAGCATTTTATAAATTACTCAAATGTTTAAAGCATGTTATACCTTTAAAAACCAAATTTGTTTTGAAAATAATTCCGATTTTTTGTATAATTAATCACAGAAATTTTTATAATAAACACAAAAGCAAATGAATGCACAGATTTTTAAAGATGATGATTGTGATCGTTTTGCAAAAAGCTTTTTTCACATTAGTTTTAAAACAAAAAAGCCTTAGAGATTTTAAAAAATTGAAACTTTTCTAATTTTTTTGATTTTTTAAAAAAGTAGGCAATATTTTAAATTTTTTAAAATAAATTAATTATTACAAAATAAGTAATCATGTTGTGGTTTCAACGAAAAATAGAATTTACTTAATTTTTTTTTTTTTAAATGCTTGAAAGGTACTGTGACCCCTTAAGCTGAGTCGCGCTGGCTTTGACAGGAAACAGGTAGCAAAGATGCGCCAAAAACTAAGTCTTCACCGACCATCAATAATTTGAACTAAATTACGTGCAGACATGCCTTTCAAACTAACCTATGCAGATTTTTAGCTTCCAAGACCCAAATCTGTGGAACTAGGATCAATACAAACAAAGGGTGCCAAAATGACGTATCAGCTTCGTGAAACGAATTGCTATGCTCATGCACGTCCCCTATTGGGGGGTATTTTGGAACCCGCTTTTTTTTTCTGAGGTATCCTAGATCCTCATGATTTTTGTCTTGGAAGCTGAAAATTTGCATAGGTTAGCTGCATGGACCTGTCAGCACCTCTCCAAACCGTCCTCCAACTTAAAGATGGTTGGATGTGGACCACCAGGTCACGTGACATGGAATGAATCTATGAATTTCAGTTTTTGCAACAATTTTACTCACCGTTGCTACCTATCTCCCGCCAAAAAATAGCGGCGAGCGTGACCTAAATTGTGACTCAGCTTAAATAAAGCGAACCTTTCTTACCTGTTGTGATGAGCTTATTCAAAAAATAAATAAATAAATAAAAATGGGGCCTTTACATTATGACTTAGGTCTGGCACTCATGAACTTTTGGACTATAAGTACATATGCATCAGAATTGGAGTATTATATTTACCATCAAAATGGTAAGGATTTCGTCAAATGGGAAATTGAAATAAGAAGAAATTAAAAAAAAAAGTGGGGCAGTGAAAATGTTCAAAGTTACAAAATTAACTTTTCTCCAGATTAAAGGGTAGCGGGCATTTTTCTTAGTACGGACTATGTCAATCGCTGTATTCAGCAGAAACAACAGAACTGCAGAAAAAAGTTTCAAAACTCCATCATATGAAATTCAGTGATCACTTTGTCTTAAACAAATTTACTTTTCAAAAAGTTCATTCATTTTCCTTTGTTATAATTACTGTATCACAGAATGCATACAGTGCTATAAAGAGTTTTTATCTTTCCTTTATGTTCAGTAATTAATGAAGATTGATTTTTGTTAAAAACGGAAATTACATATTGTAGCGTTATGTACTGAACTGTATGTTATGTAATACATATTGTGTAACCATTTTAACACAATAAATGTCATACTATTTTTTTAAGCGGTATTTCCTTGGTTAGACCCGAAAATCCAAACAATTTGATAATCCGAACTAACCTATAGTAGCAATTAGTTCGCATCTTTCATGTTCTACTGCACTTCACCAGAAAAAGGAGCTCACTAAGCCCTAGAACGCTTTCTGCAAGTTTATATCAAATAGATAGTTTGTAATGTAGCTATACAGAATTGAATTTGTACACGTTGCAGTAAAAAGCAGTGAATTTATTAAAAACAATTAGAGACGAAAACTACACTGAGAAAAATGAAGTTTTCAAGAATGAATACATATATGCTTACAATGTTCTTGAAACTTTTTGTTTCAAATATCAGTACCCATGTTTTCAAATAGTGTGTTGAATTATTTCATACTCAAAAATGAGTACATAACTCGGCCGATACTCAATTTCAAAATTACTACATATTCAAAAATGAGCAAAAAGGCCTCAAAAATGAGCACATGTTGATTTCAGTATTTGTTAAGTATTTGAATGTTTCAAATTTGAGTACATCATAGTCGGAGCCATTTTAACTCTGCTATATGTTCAAATTTGAGTACGTTTTCGTCCATTTTTGAATTGTTGTTTTCAGAGTACATTTCAGTGCCATCATTCAACAGTTAAACGTCATTTTGAGCGAATTGTTAATGAAAATCGCAACCCTGTAATTTGCAGTTACAAATAATATGTGAAAAATAAGATAAAAATGACCGTTTTCCCCCCATTATTGCATTATTTTCTATAGAAAAAAAGAAGCCTTATAGCTTCAAACATTGGCATTCATTTTCCTGCAGTCATTTTCATTACATTATCAGATATTCTTTACCAAAACCAATAAATATTGTGCACGCGTCATTTACTAAATTAGTATATATCTTTATGTATTGTAACAAAATCAAAATGCTTCGTATTATGTTTGAAAATGAAAAAATGAAATTACATTTAAAAAACCGACATTGTTGGAAAAATAAATATTTCTAATTCAGTAATTTCTGAGACTAAGATTAAAAGGAGTAAATTATAATCCAGCTAACGATTTAAGAAACATCGCCCTTCATCTTTTAATCCATTCTTTCACTTTGATTTATTGATTGAATAATCCCTTAGTTAATTACTAAGTAGAGATAAAGTCATTTCCAGCTATAATTAAAAAGTGCTTGAATTTTATGTCCTTAATATATGTAAAGTATACCTTTAATTTGAAGGGATATCAAAAATATTTATTGCTTAACATGCTTAAGCGTTTCTCCATGACAAGAAAATGTTGTTTGTTTCATCACTATTGTAATGAAGATTTCGAGAAACATCTTTCTCCAAGTGCAATTAACTGTTGTACTTGTAAACAAATTACTCAGAGCAAATTTCTCCGATTTGATGAACCAAAAAGTAAATGCAACGAAATCTGTCAGGGAAAATTGTATTCAATGCGTGTTGTTTTTAACTTACTGGATTGAATATTACTTATCTCTCGGCAATGTGTTTTACATCAACTTCTCTCTTTTCCACTTGATTTAATTTCATTTTGCTCGAGGTTTTATTCAGCGCTTAACGTTCTCAGTTTACGTGACATGTTTTAAGTGAAATGATGACTATTGATTTATTCTAGTTTCATTTCAAGAACATTTTCCTTAACCGCAGCAAAAGCTTGAGGCAGGTAAAAGTAATGGAAAAGGATCTTATCTCAAGTAAAGAATGGTAATTAGTAATTAGCCTAATCAAAACGAGTCCTCAGTGTTCTCCATGAATGAAGAGATGCGATCAGTTCTTCTTCTGAAGATTTTGTAACAAAGTTTAATTACTTGCTTTATCTCTACATTACCTGAAGTTATTTTTTTTTCTGCTATTGATCTCATAAAAATATTTTTTACTTTTTCATTTTAATGTTGAGGCCTCATTTCATATTTAAAGTAATGCTAAAGCTAATTTTACGCATTTTTTTTCCTCTTAACTATAATAGAGTTCCTGGACTATAATAGAGTTATTGTTCGCAAAATTACATCCCTATGAACAATAAAATAGATAGTCGATCTCAGGGGTAGTCGGTGGCCAACTTGTCTGTCAGTAAAATTCATCTTTTGTGTAGGAATGTGGGGTAAAATGAAAAAAATGAGGAAACGTGTTGAATATGATCTGAAATGAAACAGCAAGAAAAAGTGAGGAATGCGGAGCTAAATGAAACTGAGGAAAAGTGGATTGTGAAAGAAAATGAGACTGAGGCAAAGTGAGGAATGTGGGTTGAAAATAAAACAGTAAGGAAAAGTGAAGAATGTGGGGTAAAATAAAACAGTGAGAAAAAGGGAAGAATGTGGGTAAAATAAAACAGTGAGAAAAAGGGAAGAATGTGGGTAAAATAAAACTGAGGAAAAATGAAAAGATCAGTTATTTTTAGCGGTTTGCACTGCCAACTAATTGACAAGGTGTTAACTATGGTTGATTGTAGTCAATAAAAATTGCTTTTGAATCAAGGTACATAAAAATACAAGTCATTTTCAAAACTTGCGAATCATATTATAATGTTTTGGGATGTTCCTTTTTTTTAAATAATTATTACTAAAAGTGAAATTCTTGTAATTAGGATTTCAAATACTAATTGTGACCTACTAATATTCAGTGCAGTATTTATTTATTTAACATTATGCCTGTTTTGATTTTCACAAAATTTAATACAATACGTCAAGTTAGTATGGATATGTGAAGAAGCAGTGATTTTTTTTTTTTTTCATTTAATTATTCATTTATTTATAAAATTTTGTATCAGTTAAAAAAATAAAAATCGCATGTATGCAGAAGTTTTATTAGATATAATTAGTAACCCCACAAAAAATTGATTTTAAACAACCAGTATAAAAAAAATACGTTAGCCTAACAGCGTAAAGAATAACAAAGAATATGTAGTATAAAAATCATTATCTTATGAAGGACACTTTAAGGAAAAGAAAATTCACTAAACATGCATTTATTACAATTATCTTCACCTGGCCGAAGTTGATGCTACCCTGATATTTAGATTACCCTGACCAGTTTTTTTTTAACATTTATTTAGATAGCGAAATTTTCTATTTTATTCATATTTTATCAGGGTTGAACTCAAACAGACTTTACATTAAAAAAAGCCTTTTTTTTTGTAAAATTACGTTTTTTCAGGAAAACCCACCTTTTATAGATGAACATAAATAGCAAAACTTATCTAAATACGAATTTCTAAATTACCAATTCTGATCATTTAAGATTAATAGGAAATAAAAATACAAAGCGTTATACGCTGTAAATAACCTTTATGAGAAGTGTACTGGTGGATCTCTCAGTCATAAAATCTTTATCTTTTTTTCCGCATTCTAAACACTTTTTTTTTACGGATATGCCTTATATTACCGATTCTAAACTATGTTGTGGACATCACGAAACTTTCATCTATATCTTTCTTATGATTTCTGACCCCTCGCCATGCTTGACGAGAAAGCAATATTCCCAACAAAATCAAAATTACACAAGCAAAAACTTGACGATTTTAAAAGTCTTGCTTAAACAAAAACAGTTAAAATTTTCAAATCATTGATTTTCCGGTCATTTTCCAACAAATTAAATCACGCGAAACACGCAGACGAGTCTATTATGATTTATCTTTCTTATTGTTGCATTAATAAAGCTAGTTTTAACTGCACAAAAAAAAACTCAGTTCCCCTGGAGCGATTGGCGTTAAAATTGAACCAGCGCCTGTTTACATTACATATTTAATAAAAACTAATTTAACTAAACATTCACTTTGAAGTAATAAAAATTTGTATTACCTCTTTTAATCACTTTCGCATTAATGATCGAAATTTAATCAAGTATTGGAACAGTGTCAAGCATCTGATTTTCATTATTTTATACACTATGTAAAGTAATAAATATCAATTATTACTTTACATATAACGCAAAAGGTTTATATTTCTATTATACTGCCAGCATTTTATGCAAAAAAAGAAAACGTGAAATTTGAGAAAATTTTAAATTGCTAACATATGTTCCGTTCCAGGTAAATTAAACAAACGATTGTGTGCTAAAATAGTTATTTGATTCCAAAAAGCGATACATTTTTATAATAACGCTCTTAGATTGCATTTTTTTTCTCATTGTGGAATGGAGAACCTAATTGCAATCAAATCTTTATCGGAATTTGAACAGCTGAAACTAAAAGAGCATAGATATCTCTGTTGTTGAAAATGCACAAACATTTTTGTTTTACGCCGTTTTGAAATTCTAAAAACTATGAAATACTCTATAATTTACAATTTCCAGAGGTTTTAAAACGGTTATTTTACGCTTAGAAAAGTTTCAGTGCAAACTTCAAACCGTCAGACTTTTTTTTATGTTTAGACAAAACAATGTGCAGTATAAGTTTTTAACTGAATAAAATAATTTTTAAAAACATCAAGTTTCTTTTCAAATCGCATTTTTTTGTTTTTCTATTTTGCAAATTATGAAGTTGTTATTAGCGAAAAATCTTTATTGTCCCCAATTAAAATATAAATGTGCAACAATAAAGCAAACAAACACTACCATCGAAGGTTAATTAAAGTTTAATTGTTTGAAGTTTTAAAATACACCATAATCCCCTTCAGTAGATTTGGTTTTTGTTGTTGATTTAGTGTTCGTCTTATTAGTGTTCTTCTATCCGTTTGGATTCTTTAATTAAATGTATGCGTGTCTTTTAGATCTATTTTGCGTTCTTGTTGAATAGAATTTTAAAACTTCCAAATCCAAAACTTCGAATGAATGCTTGGGTATAAACAAAGTTAAACGAAGTACAAGAATTGCCAACTAAAGCATGCATATAATTTGGACTTACGAGGAAATCCTTTTTTCAGTACAAAAATGCGAGTTTATGAACGAAAAAAATATTCAGCAAAAAGAATAGACTCCCCCCCCCCCTTTACTAGATGATCATTCTCCTATAAGCTGAAGTCTCCTAAGTTTAAAAAAAAAGTATAACCTCCAAATGTGTTAATAAAACACGTGTATATTGAGGTATTTTAATGTGCAGGATCATAGTCCGTAACCAAATACCAAACATACAGTGAAAGTGGCCAAAATCAACAGGGCTTGGGCTGCTTCCATCTGCTCCGTACCCCATAGTAAGTAGCAAAACGAGAAGTGTTGTAATTAGTGCGACCAATTAAGTAGCCAAATACCAAGAAACCACCGACGACAGCAATGCTCAAAGTCTGCTTGAAGACTGTAGAGCGCAGGGAAAGGAAAAGTAATATTACTGTTATTATCCTCATATATATAATAGCCAATTCACTGATTGAGTGACGCTGAAGTTCCCAACAATGAAACTCGCGCCGTAGCATGATACTTTGATAATATTTTCCGGCAATGTTTGACATGCAGTGGAATGCTTTATAAAAAGTATAACCTCCAAATGTGTTAATAAAACACGTTTATATTGAGGTATTTTAATGTGACTTTCAGATTTTAAATTTGATTGAAATTATTGACGTTAAAAATTAAGGCATGAAAAGTATCCCAAAATAGAACATTCTCCCCTATATTCCTAAAATTTTTGAAATGCTTCGACTTAAAATATTTTTTTTTCATTTCATATAATTTTCTCTAAAGTTAAAGCGGTTTATGCTATTAATCTCTAGTGTGTGTCTCAGTCATAATGCAAGACAGAACACCCCATTAAAATATGCATAGGAGCAGGAAAATTGCTTCCTAAAACTTTTTTTCTAAAAAAAAATACTCTGGATCATACAGCTGTTATCGTCTTATCGAACTAGATTTTCTAAACATGCGTATCCAGATGTCCTTAAATTTTGAGAAATTTAACTTATCTCAAAAACTTCTTCATAACTTTTTAGCTATTACAGTTCTCTACCCAGTTTAATGATAAAATGGGAACTAGTTTTGAAATACTTTTTCGTAGAGTCAGTTAAATTTTGGCGTAACAACCTTTAATTGGACAACTCGTATGTTTTTTTTTTAATGGATGAACAGGTCTATCGTATTATTTTTACAGCATAATGTTACAGCATAACTTCCTTTAGGAGTTTTTGTTCATATTTCAAAGCTCTATTAACTTTCTTGCTGGTTGAATCGAACCCTGTAACAGGAGCTGCAAAATTTTAAAGCAGCTCGGTGTTTGTTTGAAGTTTGTTTCGTTGCATTAGTCAACATTGGTAAACTTTATGCATGTTTTAACTGTCCAAAATACGTGATTCAATTTCAACCAAAAATTAAAATCAATCAACTAACATTTCACTGATTAATCATAAAATTTTTAAGAAATTTTTGAGCTATATATTTTGAACCCATAGATTGTTTTACTTATAAAACTTAAGTTATTTAAATGTAACGAAAACGCATAATATACATCATGTAGATAATGGTTCTAGTGATTGCTCTTTCTTCCCCAATTTTGATACATGAAAAGTATTCAGCTGTTTCATTGATAAAAGGAGAAATTTAAAGCAACTGAAACAATGCTTAATTTCAACTTTGTGCTAAAAAAATAAGAGTTTATTCCCAGGAGGGCAATTAGAATGAAAATCATACAAATGTAGTCATTCCATGTAAACGATGAAACAAAAAGATATTCTGACATTATTTCAAATATTTTTCAACATTTTTGGGGCTTTAGGAAAAAAAATATTAAATGTGAAATATAATTTAATTTAAAGCGTTACCTAAGCAAAAAAATTTAAAGCATACCACCAAAAAGGGAAACCTACATACGTTTCATATTTGGAGAATTTGCGCAAGGTAATAACAAATGAAAATCCCAGTGTCAAATGCTTGATTTTATCCCCAACAAATAGATATTTCTACAATGTATGATTAAAAACACAAAATACTTTTTAAATGCATTTCTTGAAGATTATTCGAAGCAAATTCATTTCCTAAAGCTATTTCATTAATTCTCAGAAGCTGAAATTATGTTTATTGTAAGTACTGTAAGATAAGCACCGTTTTCTCTAACGCAGCACTTACATATCGAGATATTAAATTTTGCTGGAGTGTGCAGTTTGTATTCTGCAGTACATTTTAAACATATTGCTCGAAACAATATCATCATAGAAATGTTATCCCTCGTAAATTCCTGAACTATGATAATTCCCACGTGTACTCCAATACAGTCATACCATGAATTGTTCCTCCAATTCAGGAAAATAGACCGTTTATGCTTTGTTGGAATTGTATTTAGAATTGGGATAGCTATACCTTTAAATTAGCGAGAGTTCTAGCTCCGGTTTTCCGAATCACATTTTATTAACAGCGTTGCTGTGACGTATATGCGTGTTTAATACAAGGCAATGTTCTCAGAAGTAATTATATGGGAACTATGCCTTAAGTATTTGTGAGGCATTATTATTTTTAATTATCGCATAGACTCCAGTGTGGTTCAACTTATTACAACGCCTATTCGATGAGAAAAATAGATAAGGTTGTCGACATCATATTCATTTTGAAACAAATTGCTGCTGTTTTGTCTTCTTTTGCGTTAATGATCTAGCTATTATTTATTTTAAGCTAATATCTCAGAGTTTTACACAAGATATAATTGCTATTATCATTATTTATAACTAGAAAATCACCCGTCAAGGTATGACGGGTAAAAATTGCTTCTACATTTAAACGGAGCAATTGCCTGTTTGGTGATATTTTGATAGTTGAAATCTTAACCCTAACTCCAGTGGATTACCCCTGAACTCCACTAGATAGCGTTCATTGTTGACCACTTTTTCGTTTCTTTATTATCCTAAAATGACAGTCTTACCAGTAAAACAGTTAAGTTACCGAATCCAGCTTAACCTTGTCAAGATAAAGCATTCCCCTGCATGTCAAACATTGCCGGAAAATATTATCAAAGTATCCTGTTATGGCGCGAGTTTCGTTGTTGGGGACTTCCGCGTTACTCAATCAGTGAATTGGCTATTATATATATGAGGATACTAACAGTAATATTACTTTTTCGTCCCCTGCGCTCTGCAGTCTTCAAGCAGACTTTGCGCACTGCCGTCATCGGTGGCTTCTTGGCATTTAGCTACTTACAATATAACCACGGATTGTATGTAATTGGCAAATGTCCAATTAAGACTACTCAATCTGAATGAGGGGAAAAGTAAAAATTTGATGCGCATGTTCCGAATATTTGAATGAGACTCTGCTTAATTTAGAGGCTAACATTCATCTGCAGAAGCTGACATCCCTGAAAACTAATAGATGCGTCCATTTCCGCCTGTAAAACGGATGTTTGTCTTTCAATACAATCCGTGGTCAGACAGATTGGTCGCACTTAATTACAACACTTCTCGTTTAGCTACTTACTATGGGGTACGGAGCAGATGAAAGCAGCCCAAACCCTGTTGATTTTGGCCACTTTCACTGCATGTTTGATATTTGATTACGGACTGTGATATATCGCCATATTTGACGACCGTATAACGACAACTTGTAAACAATTGACAACATTTAGTGACAACACGATCTTTTAGGGACAATATTACAACCCTCCCCCCCCCACAGACACGTTTATATACTAGACGCCCAATAGAAACATATTTTAATGGTATAGATTTATATCAATATATCTGGTGCTTTTTCTTTTACAAAAACAATGTATTTATTTCGAAACAACCAGTTTTTTTTTCTTTATAGGGATATTTTATATACACACACACACACACATATATATATATATATATATATATATATATATATATATATATATATATATATATATATAATTTCATTTACGAGGATACAAAACTAGTATCAATAATATTAGGTCTTTGCTACTTTTTCAATGATGAATGCTTTTTTTACACTAAAATATGCGCATCTCCGACTAACTTTTCAAGTTTTGTAAGTCGCAACACATTTTATTCACAGTAAGCGTCAATTTTATTTGCCTTTGTCCAACAAAACAGAAAAAAATCACCTTGGACCTTTTAATTTGATTACTTTGATCTGAAATCTATAAAACTCCAAAAACTCAAGATTCTGTTCATGAAGAATTCTTACGAGTTTTTTCATTTGAAAAAGTCGTAACCCTCTTTTACAAAAAAAAATAAAAAAGATGTTCTATTCTCACGCATTATGTATTAGTTTACACACTTAACTTTCTTCACAAAGTATTGGATTCTTGAAAAATTTCAAATTTCAAATTTGACGAATTTGCCCTTTTTGACATGTGCTGCTTCTATTTTAGTTATTTTGGAAAATGTCTATCTGTTTGCATGTGCGAAACCGGTTTTTTTGTCGAAGCTCTAGCACAAAACTTCTACATGAAATCGAACGAAATTCGGTACACATATATGCCTAATTTACATACCCTCCAATTAGTATTTGATGCCAACTAATTTATTCTTCTTTTGGATATCGTTTGACTTAATTCTTGATGCAGCAATTCCTAACTCGCATTAGTGCAGTAAATCATAACATTATCTTTGTGCCGACAAAATAAATGACTTGAACGCAAATTTATTCCATTGGGTTAGAATTCTGTGCTTTAGTATTTCAGCCGTTGTGTAAGTGGTTAAATTAATTATTTTTATTCTTCGTATTTACACCATCGGTAATTAGTTTTAACCTCATTCTACTTCAAGTGAAAGCAGTACAAGTCTAGTTGCGCCCGTTTGCCGATAGACAACAGTAGTAAAACAGGAATAGCATGTTGTTTTAGACGATCATCGGGCAAGCCGTACTTTATGCAAAAGTGGATACTAAACTATCCAATTGCTCAAAATCTTGTTTTATTGGCATGCACCACTTTTGCGGTCAACGATTCATTTATTAATCACCATTATAGTCATTATCTTTATTTGAAAACCTTCACAAACTATTTTGAAAATGCATTTAATTTTTCTACTAAAAAACAAGCTTAGAAAGCGCAATACAGTCATGCCTGCTTAATGGAACAGCCAATTTGACACAAAAAAGTATTTTAATAAGTGGAATATTCCATTATCCGGGATCAAAATGACGAATTACAACGGTTTGATACATTAGAAATTTATTATATTAAGCAGGATATTATTTTAATCGATATATTAATAAGCAGGCTTGACTGTAATTTTGTTCACATAACATTGCTGAAAATTAATGTGAACGAAGTAATACATTAATACAAAACATATTTTATATATATATATATATATATATATATATATATATATATATATATATATATATATATATATATATATATATATACAGTCGAGCCCGCTTAATGGAATAGGCAATTTGCCAGGAAAAATTATTCTAATAAGCGGGATATTCTATTATCCGATATTCCACTAAAGCCATATATTTTAAATTGAAGCTTTGATTTTCTAAAGAAATTTGCACCCATGGCATCTTATTTTTTTTTTTTAAGTTTCTTAGGGGGGAGGGAGGGGTTCTGGTGTCAATACAATTATCGTGATTCTCATTAATATTTAACGCATTACCTGATCCAACATTGCTTTAACCACCACGATCTGAAACATTAATTTGCTTGAAAAATGCTCTCAGAGGACCAAATTTTCTTCCCGATATAAGATTTCAATACTCCGTTTATTACTCTAGCTTGGTGTCGAAATTCGTCCGATAATGCAATGTTAATCCAGACAAGAAGATTTTATCTCCCATGAGACTGTGTATACCATTCGTGAAGGTTCATTCAAGAGATAAAATAACATTTTCTGCCTAGAAAGACTTCATCGTGGCATAATAATTGGTCCCTCGTCGAATTCTTTATCATTATGTATGCCTTTCATAACTCATGCAATTTTTGAAATTCTAAAGACATGATAATTACTCCTGAAAAGATATTTTTGCATAATAATTAGCAAAATAATCTTTTGAGGGTGATTTTTATTGAAATTAATTCTGAATCAAAGTAGCTGCGACGTTCTAAGTGCTACTATACTTTTATTCATAAGGTAGAACTTCGTTTATACGGATTTTCATAGATGGATCAAACTTGTAGGGTTAAACTAAAAGTCTTTACTTAAGAAATAATATCAAATTATGATTGCAAGAACGAAACTATAAATGCGCCAAATACAAGGTGTTCCAAAAATGACTGATACATTTGAAAAATCAATAAAAGCTAAACGGGCAGCAATAGAAATGCTGCCCGTTTACTTTTTATTGATTTTTCAAATACAAAGATCATTTTGGCGATCTTACACACTGCGTTTTCTTTTATACCTTTTAAAATACCTGCAGCGCCATCTGTTGAGGAACATTGTAACTATTTTTGAAATTTTGTCTGTCTGAAAATTTACTGTTGTCCCAAGCATAATGCAAAAAACATTAAATTTCTATCGCTGCCCGTTTAGTTTTTATTGATTTTTCAAATGTATCAGTCAGTTTTGAAACACCCTGTATTCAGGTTTTGTTTTGATTAAATTTACAACTCCTGCATAGAACGTACAATAAAGTACAGTACAATAAAATTCCGTTGCAACGAACTTAGATAGATTGCAAATTCTGTTCGCTGTTCTGGGAATTTCTTTGTAATGAAAATCAAGTAATGTAACGGTAACTAAATTGGGACTGGAAATATATTTCGTTGAACCAGGTACTTCGTTGTAACGAGATTTCACCGTACTAATTTGTCAAACAATATGGCGTTCTTGAAGTGTCAGTCCAACGTCACTGCAGCTGAACTATAACTGATAAAGTGTTTGTGAGACACTGTATTAGGTGCTTTTGTAACAAAGCATTGTTTTTAATGTAAACAAAGATAAGTTTGCTTAGTTAAGAATGGGGTTTTGTTTATTACCCACACTTTGTTTATCCGGATTGCCTATAGTCTCAGTTAGTCCGGATACATTTTTTTTTTAAGTTTTTTTCCATTCGTCACATTGTAACAGCTTCAATTAGGGTCAGGTGGGGTGGAATGGGTATAAAACATGCATTTTTGAAATGATTACCAAACTATTCAAATCTGATATCCATCAATTAAAAAACAATAACTGAGTTTTTACATTTGAACAATACACTTCACATATCCACAGTTATTTTTACTGAAATTATTTTATTATTTGGTGAAAAAGTTATTTTATTTCAAAGCCTGTTTCTGTATCCATTCCACCCCATGGCATAGGGTGAAATGGGTAGTATTATTTTAAATCCAATTTCAGAATGAAAACATGAATTTATTTAATTTTTTTCACAAAAGATATTAACATAAGAGTAAAAAATTCTATTGAACAGTATAATCTCTAATTCCATATCAATCGAAGGGACAATGCCCCCGGGTATTGAAGAATTGGCTGACTTAGTTTTTTGATGATTTGTTCTTCCTCAATCTCCATTTCTTCATTATTGGGAAAAGTGAAAATTCGATTATCACTGAAGGTCGATTATCACTGAAGGGTGTTTTGCGTTCAGGGGTGCGATTTCAGATAACTTTCAACCATGTCCAATTTATCTTTACGACCTAATGGGTATCCACATTTTACAGTAAATTTAAGTGCCTCAACAATTAGCATTTCTTCATCCATCAAAAATGCAGTTTGCCCTCTTGATTCTTTAGCACTTGGTGGTTTCGTAACCCATCTTCTAAGTGTTTCATATGGCACTGAATATTTCTTAGAAGCTTTAAATATTGACATTTTTTCAGTCACTTTCCTGATAGCAATTTCTAAATCAGCATCTGAATATTTCTTCCTACTTTTGTTAAATATGTTCTAGGCATAAATCTGAAAAAATATTTTTTTAATGTATTACAATGAATTCATTATTTTTAATGTGAAGTTAATATGTTGTGTATGTTTAATTTGTGGCTATTTACTTTATTTTTAACAAATACATACATTTATTTTAAGTGACAACAAAGAAATAATGCTACCATGACCAAAGGAATTTTTTTACAATAGGATTCTGATAAAGAATACTACCATTTTATTTAATTTAAACATGTATTTCTTACATGTTTATTCGATTATAAAGTTATAGATATACATATAAGTTTAGAAATATGGAAAGTAAATTTTATGTGTAAAGCATCCATTAAATTATTTAAAAATAATTCGAAGTGTATTTTATGTAAATATACCAAACTAGTTTAACTTATTTCAGCGTTTTATGAATTTCAGAACATTAAACTTTAAATAATAAAGAACTTACTTCAGAGAAAAACTTTTAATAAGAAAAAATGTTAATTCCACAGTATGTGTCATTAAGACTAATATTATATCCATTCCACCCAACTTACAATTTTTAAACATATTTCATAAAATATATGGAATTTTTCTTACCTGATTTTTTCAGTTGACAAAGGAGACTTCCTCAAGTGAGAATAACAGTAACAAAATAATTTCTAAATGAAAACAAAGTCATAAAAGCAAAGTTTCGAAGAATATCAGTTAGTTTTTATTTTGACAATGTAACTTTCAAGAAGGCTGTCGTTAAACTGACTGTTGCCACTCAATTTTTTCTTGAACCAAAATAAAGTCAAACTGGTGTAAATAACATATGTGTTTCTCAAATTGTTTTTTTTTTTTTTTTTTTTTTTTTTTTTTGCCTTCTGAAATTCAAAGATTAATAAACTACCCACATACCCATTCCACCCTTCCTGACCCTACTAATATTTTACTATTGAGTGCCATATGGTTACTATACGTGTATTATAATACCACAGTACATTCTTCAAATATTATAAAACTGCGAAACGTGTTTTATTTGCATGCCTCATGTCAGCATAAATCCGGTAAATGCAAATTCACGCCAATATATTTAATCGTGGTTTTCATTTTTTCTTTTATGTTAGCAATGGTAATGAAACTTGTGTCAAGTTTCCTGTAAAATAAAAGGCTTAATGCTATGTTTGCGTGTACTTGAGCTCTTGGATGCAAAAGAACAATTTGATCTTCTTTGGTTATAAAGTGTCACGGAAGCATCGTTTTACGAGCAAAAATCGTTCCTTAAGTTTATGCTAATCAAGTTCTTGCATGATATTTTCGAGGAATAAAGAGGTGATGTTAACACTTCGCATTATCGGATTTTTTTTCCCAAAGAAACATATTATCGTTATTTTTTACTGCATCTAATAAATGCAAAATGCTTTACTTCACGTTTGAGAAAATTCTTAACAAACTTAAGTTTAGTAAACTAAGTTTATAAAAATCTTTAATGTACATAAGTCGTTTCTATTCAAAAAAAAAAGAATGTTTTTGAGTAAAAATATTGAAATAAAGAGTAAGGGTAGTTATTCAGGGTAATTTTGAGACAAACTTTCTATATTTTAAAATGCCCCACTCGTTTTAATAGTTTTATTGGATTTGTTGGTATTAAACGAAAGAATAACTCTTATAATACTAGAAAATAAGCCGTCATGGTACGACGGGAGCGAATTGGCTTTTTATCAGAGGGATCGGTCTTCAAATTTGACGTGTTCCAGTGAATATCTATACCTCAAAGCCAGACTAACGAAAGTCACACTTTCAGTATAGTTCAGGAGAGCGTAAAAACGTTTATTTACTGCACACGAAGATTGGGAAACGCGATCTTATACATATACTGTAACCACCACCAACAATAAGATGGAAAGTTGACATCTGGTTTACAGACGGACATCGACGCATCTATTAGTTTTCAGGAATACTACCTTTTTAAGATGAAATTAGTGAAATAATGCCCTCACGCAAATTAATTTTAATCTTTGGTTTCGTACTAATGTAGGAGTTGACGGAAATAAGTATATCCGTTTTATCACGAGTATCATTGTTGATGGCGTCAGAACGTTACTCGATCAGAGACTTTGACGCTTATGTATACATGAGGATTGTATGGTTATTGAACTCTAATATATAATAAGTATTAAATCCATTTAAAATGAATAATCAGCCTGCTTCAAAGTGATACTGCTATTTAGAGTATATTTGAACCGCGTCAACAATGAAATGGGAAATCCATGATTTTAATAAATGTATTAATCTTTAATGCTGAAAACCAAACACGCGAGATCAACTCCATTACTCTTGTTAAAAACTGTAACAATTTGAATAATATTGCAAATTTGTATTGAATTTTTATTGGAATAGTTTTTTAAAAATAGGTCAATTCCTACTTACGTCAACGAAGAAAAATTTGATAAGTTATTACTTTTTAATAATTCCAATTAATATTTGAGTAAATATGTATAAACGTATGACAGAATCACAATATTAAGTGGCAAAATAGAAAGTAAATTCGTTTAATGTATTAACATCAAGTGTTATCCACTGCAAGTTTAAAAAATGTATTTAAGCTTAAGTGTATGAATAAAATCTAATTTCCTAAATTCTAAATTCCTAGTTAACGATAGGAAATTTGAACAAGATATAAAAATATATACAGAAAGAGTGTGAGCTAATAGTAGGAATTGGAAAATAAACAAACGAATCGCTAAAAAATAACTCATAAAATGGAGGGAGACTTTAAAAATCACAAGTCATGTGATAGATTTTAAAGAAAAGCATTGAAAGAAAGCAGTTTTCTTTCGCTAGTCTCATTTAAAACGTTAACAATTCGGTGCTTTTGAGTCACTTGACTTGAGGTCTTTGCCCAGCCTTTTGCTTAGCCAATGAGTGGACGAGCTACTTCTATTTACTAATTACTTCTCTAAGGGAGGGGGGTTGAGAAATTGGGACAGTTTGTGACTACGGGAAAAGAAGGGGAAATAAGAAGCGAGATATAACGCTTTTTTATAATGATATATCAGTGAAGAATAAGGTAACGTGTGACGAAAAGGGACGGGTAAGGTGAAGCGTTACACTTTGGAACGAAAGGAGAAGGAGGGTTAAAAAATAATGAAAAAAAGTGTGACTTCATTTATAGTTATATATATATATATATATAGAATGCAACATCAATTCGACAGTCTGGAATCGCTACTAATAATAAAGCTCAAAGTTTATCTGTATGGATGTCTGGATATCTGGATATATGTGACGCGTACAGCGCCAAAACCGTCCGGCCGATTTTCATGAAACTTGATACAAAATTAGTTTGTAGCATGGGGGTACACAAAGGGGAACCCCGCTCTGCTATGCCATCTGGGGCTTCCAGAGTACGGACCTTTCGGCCGGGGCCCCCTAGACCCTGACGGGAACGAAATTCAACCACTTATGACTCTAGGCACCGTGCACCCAGGTACAGACCCGACTCCAGTGGCACCAATTGCCTACTCACTGTTCCACTCGATACCTACTGGGCAGATACAGATCTGCTCAAGCGTAAGTAAAGAGTGGTAGTTTTACATACGTGGATGCTACACCATCGTAAAACCCACCCTATTTACCCGGGCTTGGGACCGGCATAGGGACGGGCCTGGTCCCCCAAAGACCAAACCCCACATACGGCTGCAGTGTGCACCTCGAAACGATTTTTAGAAAATTCGATTTTGTTCTTTTTTTATTCTAATTTTAAGAACATTTTACCGAGCAAATTATCACAAAGTGGAAGTCTAAATTACGAAATTATCATAACGTGGAATCGTAAAAGGGGCGAGCAAATGAACATAGCCAATTGGCGAGAAATTCATCATTTGTAAGTATACAGGCGAACCAAATGCCCTTTTAATTTTCTACTACGGGCAAAACCGTGTGGGTACCACTAGTATTGAATAATTAAGCTGGAGGCAGATTTCGTCTCATTAAAGCTGAGAGCGCCAACAAACTGGTAGATAAAGTAAATTTGTCTCACCAGGGATTGTCCGCAGCATGGTGCAGTTCGACTCTTAAATTGAATGCAAAGCTTGGATATTTAGCAGTAAGTTACCGCTCCTAAGCCACTGCTAAGCTCCCCCCCCCCCAGAACTACATGTAATATACCACACAGCCCGGTTACCACACCCAGAGAGTGCAGCTTCGTACGTAATAGAACCAAAAATCTTTGATAGAACTCTAAGCCACTAATACGCAAGTTTTGCTTCAATTTACAAGTTGAACCGAACCATGCTGCGGACACTCGGTAGTAAAAATAAATTTACTTTATTTACCAGTTAGTAGGCACCCTCAGTTTTAAGGAGATGACATCTGCATCCATCTCAGTTATTCACTATTTCAGACTGATGAGCACTACGAAGAACTTTTTCTCTCCCAATGGACATAAGTGTCCCTAGTGTGTTATGTCCGCAGTCATGATAATCATGACGAATATCATTGACTGAGTACGGAATCAATCAGGGGTCCAGGCCAGTCGAACATGCACCAATGGTGAGGAGACATTCCTTTGGTGGCATGTTCCTTTAAAGCTCTCTTCTGGCAAGATTTAAAAAGGTCAGAATTGAAGCTAACAATGGGAGCAGCTGTAGCCTTAGAAAGGTTTGTCGGCAGTCTCATGTTTCATTTCCCTCTTTCTCACTGCAGCAGCGACACTTTCAGCAACAGTAGCTGAAGCCTTAGCAAGTTTGTCGGCAGTCAGTCTCATTCCCCTCTTTCTCACTGCAGCAGCAACACTTTCAGCAACAACAATAGCAGCCTTAGCAAGTTGTCGGCAGTCTCCTGTTTCATTTCCCTCGTTCCCACTGCAGCAGCAACACTCTCAGCAGCGACAGCTGCAGCTACAGACAGATCTACAGCAGAACATCTGACTTTGAACGCCCCATCTGATAGAAATGTCGCTCTCTCACTTCCCCGATCCATCACTCAGGGAGGAGTAATGTGGCATACGTCAGAGAGCACGTAATCCAACTTTGCCCCCAAGCCTTTAACCGCTCAGCCAAAAAGATCTCAACGTTCAGGGGCAAACTTGGGTGTGCTCTCTGACGTATGCGACACCTCCATGCACATGTGTGCATGGACTCTTATTTTGAGTTATTGAAGAACTGTCATTATTTGATAGGGGTACAAAGACGTCTGGTGAAGCCAACGTAAAATTAATCCAAATAATGTGGTAATTGAACAACCTGTTACAACCATTTTTATTACATTAAATGTCGCTATTTTGTTACTGCAACAACAACATACACAAAAATTTAGCACTGAAACTGATAACAGGAAATTTCAAAGCCTAGACATAGAAATCGAGAAATCAGAATGTTTAGGGTACTAGTGTCATGAGAGGCAATGTTACACAGTTGAACATTTAAAAGGATTGGCTCTCTTTTCAGACGATCAAAGAAAGCTCTATATCTAGAAGACGCTTGTAATTTCGAAGATAAAGTGCACCGAGTTTATTCACATGAATTGTTACTACAATTGGATTTTGTACTGGAAGAATTCAATAGAGTTATATATCACTTTTGAGTCTGAAACCTTTTTGCTTCTTTAATTATGATTTTCACGCCTCATTTGAATGGAATTTTAATAAATTATATGTTAAACATTTAATCTACTCATAGAATGGGTCCAAAAGTGCGCAATGAGAGCAAAGCTAAAACCCATTGCTGAAGTTAAAAAATAAAAAATAAAAAAAACTTCTTTATAATTTCATTGGTAGCAGCTGTCTTGGTTGCGTTCTCTTCATTCCATTTATTTTATGTAATTTTCAATTTCGCTTTGTCACAGCGCACAGTGCGGCGCTCTAACGGTCGAAGAGGACAAAAGTCGTTTTTGACGGGATTTTATAATATATATTATTATAGCATAGTTAAAGTGAGTTTTCTCGATTTTTCTCTTAATAAGTTCTTAACAAAGAGTAAGTATGCATTTTTTCAGATTTTTGTTTTCAACATTTATACATTTTTTTAAAAAAATGTTATTGGAAAATGTCAGGTTTTTAGAGAATCATCCAGAACTATTCAAAGTAGTTTAAAGCAGGGAATATTTGCATATTTATGATGTATAATCGTTATTAAATCAAAATATTTCAGAAACTAAGAATGTTTCGTATCAAAATTGAAAAATATTTATTTTAAAGCTTCTTTTTTTTAAACGTTATTTTAAGATATTAACGAAAAAGTTTTATTCAAATATATTAAGGAAAAAAAAAAGGATCTCTTAATCACCTTCGTTGATGCCTTCCATACTAAATGGAATATTAAAAAAAAAAAAATTTAAATTGCCGGTGTGTCCTCCACACGAAAGAGGAGCCTACTAAATTAAACTTGTTTCACTGATAGAGAAATGCGATCTGCCGTTGTTCAAACATGATTTATTATCCTTTGTTTTTATGATTTTAAATTAAAAGCTCGAATTCCATTTCACTAAGGTTACTATGAAAGGATTAATAAAATAAAGCAAGTTGGAGAAAAAAATTGCATTATCCACTTTTGTCCATTGGCTGCACTGTGCAAAGTCATATAAAAAAAACGTGCATATTTCCCGCTAACAGAAAAAATGCTTATAATTATAACACTTTGATCCAGTAAACAAAAAACGTATTGTATAGGGTCTGATGGGGTAAAGTGGTCATAAAATCGCAGGTTTTCAACTTAGGTAGATAATAAGTACAACAAATTCTTTAAACACTTCAATTTTTTTTATTGTTATTTTACATTGCATTATTAAAGTACACGGTACATTGAATTTTAGGAAGAAAAACATTGATTTTAGTAGTTTTATAGCACTTTCTTTTCCCTATGTTTTTATGACCACTTTACCCCATGGGGTGGGGGAAAGTGGTCATAGCATGGGGTAAAGTGGTTATATTTAAAAATAGAAGCAAAATCATTATAAATAACCCTAAAACTTGTATATTTCTGTTGCTTTTATAGTTACAAGTATATTCACGAGTACATGCGTGTACGAATATATTCGTGTCGTGTTATAAACGAGTAAACACGTTCCTATATGAGCAAATACATGTATACATCAGATATATGCCAGCACGTGCCTACTCAAGTATATACGTGTATATACGAGTATAAGTATATATACGAGTACATAAGCATGTATACGTGATTACCTACAGGAGTGTATACGTGTCTACATGAGTACATACGTGTCACGTGTATACGCGTATAAACGAACATCATATGCTCGTATGCACTTGTATCTCAAGAAAATACGTGCATACTTGAGTATATATGTGTAAAATAGACGTATATACGCATATATAAGTGTACATACATACATATACGGGTATACACGAGTTAATTCGTGGATACATCCAGTGCGTCTTTGGAGTATGTATCTACTCACGTATATATATGGAAGCACGAGTATATATGCATGTATTTGCGTAAACACGACCATATACCTGTATAGACATATAGATGTACATTTACGTGCATACACCAGTACATGTGTGTATCACGAGAATATACGCTTATATATATGTCGACCTACAGAGTGAATTTAAGCTCTTGTGCAAAAATCAAAGGGGTGTGAGAGAGAAGGAGAGGAAGTTAAGAATCATAAGGAAGTTATAATCACTGACGCGCTACATGCACAAAAAGTCAGAAACTTATGGATGCAAAGCAGGGCACAAATTTGTTGCACTAAGATGATTTTACCTAATATTTTAGTTTTTAAGAAATATTTAGAGCAGTTGTTAAAAGTTACGGCCTGTAGTAGCATCGCAACAAAGGCGCAGCGGCTGATGAAAGTTTTTCAAAAGTCTCGTTATTGCAACAGAGAGTGCTTTGTGATTGCGAAACACATTTATTACAGCTGCAGGCCGCAAATTTCATCAATCGCTTTAAAACTTTCTTGAGACCTAAAATGTTGTGTAAAATTGTCTTTGTGTAATAAATTTGTGACTTTTTTTGCATCCATCAGTTTCTGGCTTTGCGTGCATGTAGCGCGTCAGCATTGTGTTTGTGACTATATGTTCCTTATGATTATTGCTTCTTATCCTCCCTTCTAACACCTTTTAATAATTTGCTCAAGAGTTTAAACTCACCCTGTATACTTGTATTTCTTATGCTTTGTATGTAAATGTCTACTCGAGTACGACCGCGTATATTACGTGTCTACCTGAGTATATAAGTTTTCATGTATATATGAGTATAAGCGAGCATATACATGTATAGTAGAATGTATAGCTGTATGGATAAAAAATACTTGGACATACCCATACACGTATTTATTGGCGCATTTATGTGAATACGCCTATGTACGTGCCTACACGAGTATTTATGCGTATATATAAGCATTTACTCGTATTTTTAACCCCGTTTACTGTAAAAACAATACATATTAAGTAAAACTATATTTAATCTGTATCGGCCTTATACTTAAAGATTAAGTGACATTAGAAGAACAATATTCGTTAAGCCTAATATTATGACCACTTTACCCCATCTTACTTAAATTGTTCTAAAAAATTACCTAAAATAGATTCAGCTAACTACTAATGAATAAGAGTTCTTGAGACATGTAGGAAGCTTCCTGTACAGTCAATCTGTTCCTAATTCTAACAAACAAAATTTCCCAAGGAAGTTAAAATAGGTGTTTAGATTTTAAAATTTTTCATATTCACGCAAAATGTTTTTTTTTTTACCCAATAAAATTTTGCCAGTTGCAAAATTTTGTATTCAAAATGTAGTTTCTAACTGCCCTACTCTAAAATAAAATTTTCACATCCATTCGAACATTTATTTCCAAGCTATAGCCATTTATTTGACGTATGACCACTTTACCCCATTGACCACTTTCCCCCACCAGACCCTATATAATTTGTCTAGACAAGACAGTCATTTACTTTATGAAAGGTATTTATCCTTGCACTAAATAAGCGATAATAACAATTATTTGTACATATACAGTAAACTACGTTCCTTGAAACAGGTATCCCTCTTTCGAGAGAATGAGAAAAAGAGAGTTCATTAGTAAACGGGAATGAAGGTGAGATAAGGCTGTGAGGATGTTTTGGCTGTCAGTTTTGAAAGGATTTTTCCTTATATGATGGGAGGTTGTTAGTGGACAATCGAATGGGAAATGCTCTAGTGTGCCCATCTCTCCACATGAGCAAACCGATGTGTCAGCAAGTGAGAACCTGTGTAGGTAAGAGAGAAAGGGACCGTGTCCCGAGAGGAAAACTGTTTCAAATCGGTCCTAAACTCGTGGAGTTAGACGGACTGACGGGAAAAATTCAAATACTCTGCGGCCTGTATCTCCGTTTGTCCAGCGGTACTACCAGTCCTCTAGTAGCTGTCTACGTAAGTAGGAAAGTAACGCTGATTTGGGAAGAGGAAGGGATGTTGTGTTTGAGAAGTTGATATCGCCCGCTGCCTCCCTGGCTAAACGATCAGCCTGATCATTGCCGACGTTGTTCGAGTGTCCCTTCACCCAGTGTAAGTGGACGGACTTGTTGGCGAGGAGGAACTTTTGAATACTGAATGCAATGATATTCCGTTGAAAACAATGCAATACATACGTGGTTTAGCCGTTTGCTGGGTAGAAGTTACTCCAGTTTCGATAAGTATTGAATAATTTTAAGTAGTATTTAAAAACTAAAAATCATTTCATACTGACTCTATATGAATTTTTTAGTTTTGGTTCAAATTTTTCATTCTATAATATACATAACGCATTTTACTTATTTATTTTTTTAAACCAGAGATTTATACTTTTTTGTAAGTTATCCAAGAATAAAAAAGCAGCCATATTGCACACAAAATATGTCCCAGGATCTGATCTAAGAAGCTAGGAAATGTTTATTAGTGGCAATAGTTTTTCAAAGGTAAATGCAGCGGAAAGCGATTTTTAAACTATCTGGTTTGTTTCGAAACCGTTACTTAAACCAACAGTTACTGCAAAAACATTTGAGGATTCCAAACTAAAATTGGCAACCGAATGTATTTATTGGGCTTACACAAATGCCCATTTGTTCAAAAATCCATGTAAAATTCCACATAATAAAAAGCATTCAATATATTAAAATCGACAAGATACTGTTTCCAATACCTTTTTGACTTCCATTAAGTTTCACCTAGTTGTAAAAAGTTCATAGACAATGGTTTAGGTTTCATTTTACTGTATTACACGCATTTAATTAATATTTCCCCTTTTTTTTTTTTCTTTATTCCGTTCTTGTTGATATAATTAGGTTCTGGACTTGTTATTCAACCTTATAAAATCAATATAAATAGACATAAAAAAAGTAAGGGAGAGGAGGTTTGTTAGTTTGTGTGTGCTTGAAATAGGTACAGCTACCCCTGACAAGTTTGCATCTTCTTTTTTTTTTTCTTTTTTTTTTTCTTTTTTTTTTTTTTTTTTGTCTACTCTCAGAAGTGTTTTATTTTTTATTTCACTATTTTCAATTTTTGTTTCTTAAACCAATAATTTTTCCCCCTTGTACAAACGAATTTTGAGACGTAATATTACCTTTTCAAGTTTTCACTACAAAATATTATAGAAATCCCCCCCCCCTCCTGTTCCCCGCGCCATTAACAATTTTAACTTATTATTTACGAGCAAAAGTGAGAGATTCAATGATTAATTTCCCGCAAAGAAAGAACTAAATTTTTAATTTTTCTCCTTTTTTTTTTCATGGCATAAAGGAAGTAATTTTTTTTTTCGCTGACTACAAGAAGGTTTAAAATTTGCTATGTCTACAGAGAGTATTACCCAAAAAAACTGATGTCAATTAATTTATTTATTTCTTTTTTTTAACCTATTCAAATTATAAATTTCACATTGGGAGAAACGTTATTACAATTTAGCTATACTCTTTGTTTTGTCGAATTTTGTAAGCTTAAGTATTAAAAAAAGTGCATAAATTTAAAACAAATCCAATGTTCATTAGTAGTTGTAATTAGCTGAAGCTTAAAATACGCATCCTTAGTGACTTTTATAATAAAAGTCGCCGTTTCTGTGCTACTACAGCGCTTTAAATTTATTCTAGAAGAATCACTTATGCCCCCCCCCCCCCAAAAAAAAGGAAAATTTTAAATTTCGGTCAAAAGTAGAAGCTTAAAACAAGAAGTATTTCGTATACATTGAATAATAAGACATAACCTAACCAAGTTTCCCTTTCATTTTTTAATAAAGTAACATTTCCTCCCCCCCCCCCCAGAACTCTCTTTGGGTGTAATCTTCTCTTATAATGTAATTTAGATAATTTTAACATTATTCAGAAGCTATCTTTATTATATTTCTAAGAAAAAAACACTTTAAGCTGTCACACCTTCCCTGATGATGTTGATGAAACTCAGGAGTGAAACATTTTTGATAAACGAACTTTTGATCAAAGTTGACCATCAAAAGTTTGTAATTTATTTAAATAAAGATTATTTCTGCATAAAATTCAGATGGACTGAGCATTTAAAAAAAATAATTTCATTTGTGAGGGATAATATATCAATTTTTTTTCAAGTATGATCACTTTAACCCACCCAAGGTTATTCACACATATGAAAAAAAAAACATTAAGATATTTCAATCACTTTTTTTCTTCAAAAAATTTAGTGCAATTTGTTTTTCATTAATGTAATGTAAAATGACAACGAAAAAATTTGAAGTGATTAAAGAAATTTTTGTAGTTATTATTTACCTAAGTTGAAAAGTCTGGACTTTATGTCCACTTAACCCCACCAGACCCTACGTCATAAGTAGCAGGATATGCTATTTCTCAATGCCAAAAAACATTGTAGAATTCGGATTTTACTGGAAAAAAACATACAGATACTAAAAAATCTCTATGAAAATTTAATTTACAAACACAATTGTAATATCGCACAAAGCTGGGGGATGCTTAGTCATGATTCTCCACAGTTTACCGGTAAAAAATAACTACAAATATTTTTAGTGTTTATTGAACTGTGAGGTGGGGAGGGGCGAAAGGTAGCATTGTTATTAAAAAAAGGTTGGGTTTTTCTAGAATAATCGCTAATAATACCTGCAATTTAAAAAAATAGCAAAATTGAAACTCGTATAACATTCATTGATATGTATAACGTAAAGTATTAAGCTCTAATACAAATGCTTATTTTCATTCGAATACAAGTAAAACATGGCCTTCTTAACTAGACGTAATTAGGAAAGAATATTTCATTCTAAACGGTGGCACATGATTACGTCTTAACTAATTACATAAAATCGTATCTTGCAGTGAATAAAAATTTCTCTTTTCCTTTTATGAGGTAATTAATAATCGCCAGAACATTCTAGGAATTCATTAAAATAAATGAATACCTTAGGAAGCAAAATTTGTCTGATTGCTACCCCAATCAAAGGAATCTGAATTGCCTGAAATTGCATTTACAACAATTACGCTTATTATTGCTGTAAGGTAGCTAACTACTTAGAATCAAATTCGTTTATCGTTTTGCGATTTTGCCTCGGTTCGTAAAAATATCTACACACGATTTTATTCGCGCCCTAAGAGAGGGTTTGAGACATTTTCCTTGGAGCTCACATCGCGTTTAATCTGTAACTGGTGTTTATTTTAATGCAAGTATAATTCGAAACGAGTTTGTTAATTGCTAATGATAATTATATTTGCTGCAGAACGTTTCTTTCTCTGGTTTATTTTATTAAACATAAAAGCCTAATGCAATACATTTTTAGAGCTAGAAAAGTAAGAGGATAGAACAGGAAAATATGCGATGGGTATTCATTGGGTAGTTTTAATAAGTATGAACTAGGGTTTTATTCTTGCTATAAAATCTAGTATTACGGAAAGTTAAATGTATTCTTTACTTTCAACAACGTATATTGTCTGAAATGTTCTTAAATAAAATGCTGAAAAAATATAAATGCTCGGTGTTTTAAACGAATTTTTAAAAAAAATGTGATAAAAGACTGATGAAAATATTTTTCAAATGTTGGTACATAATAAGAGATCCCTTATTTTGATGAGAATGTTTTGTTAAGTTTGCAACAATTTCTTACTTAATATCAACTGAAAATCATGTAAGTAATTAAAAAAAAAAGATATTGCAATTCCTTTTCTGACGCTTATTTTTTTCTGCAACATTCGGGTTTGAAATTTCCGCTCTTCTATGTATCGCTCATTTGGAAGAAGAGTGCCACAATACGAAGAAATAAAATTTTAAAGGGGAAGCGCTTGAAGTTGAACTCTTCAGGCAATTTGCATTAAGAAAAGTAACTGCTGCACTCTCCAGTGGTTAATATTGGAACAAAAAAAACGTTCTTTGAAGGCGTTTAAGCGAAAAAAAAAATAATAAAAATATTTGTATTGTAGCACTCTTTTTCCAAACGAGCAATATGCCTTGTAAATTTTCATTGTGAAAATAATGTAATATAAATCAAAACTAGTTACTTTATTACATTACTCACGGAATTCATCAGTCAAAAGTAAAGTGTTTTGATTGCATTTGTTTGTGTACATTTTTTACTTCCTTTTACAAAAAAAAAAAAGAAGTATTGCATTCGCGAAACAATTTTCACTAAAAAATCGGCCTTAATTTCCATTTTGCTCACCCCCGAATGAATGTTGAATTTTTTTTTTCAACTCGACCACACATGGATATATGCCTAGGTACGTACAGACACCCGAAATATCCCTTTTGACGATCTCCGAGTTAATTACAAGGAGTTTTCTCGTGACGTCTGTATGTACGTATGTATGTGCTTATGTGTGTATGTATGTCGCATAACTCAAGAACGGAATGTCCTAGAAAGTTGAAATTTGGTACGTAGACTCCTAGTAGAGTCTAGTTGTGCACCATCCTTTTTGGTTGCATTCGTATGCTTTAAAAGGGATCTTTTGCCCTTTTATGGGGGGAAATCATTGTTAATTTCGATGTAAACTCAAGTGGTGCTATAATTTGGCGGACACTTGACGATATATCGGCAGTCTTTTGTCGCCAACTTGGCGACTTTTTTTTTTTTTTTTTTTTTTTTTTTTTTTTTTTAACATCTGGTTTCAATTGTTAGCTGTTGCCAATTTTCTTGAGTTTGAACAAATAAATTCTTTCTTTGTTGTTTTATGACTTTTCATGCAACGGGGGGATTTAAAACTTTTTCTGTTTGATATTCTTAGCGATTGATCTTGCAAACTGCGTGAGAACAAAATTTGAGTATAGTCACGGCTTTACTTGATACCTGGACCGATTATTATGAAAATTGCTATATATATATATGTATTTTTCCACGGAGAAGGTACATAATATGCTCATTGAAGCCACTCGTCAGGTGGCACTGCAGAGTAGCAACTTCTGCCCCGTTCAACCGATTGTCATGAAAATCAGTATAATGATGTATTTTTTTGTTGGCGTAGCAACGCGCGTCGGGTACAGCTAGTTACTATATAAAGCTCTATGACATTAAAAAATAACCTAACAAGGGTTTGATCATTATTTTTGTCCGAGCAAAGCACGAAAAAAAAAACTAATATTTAATTATGGTCAAAACTAGCAACCATGAATATGACTACAATATTCAGCAAATAGAATATTAACTGGTAGGCTGAACTTCTAAGAAGAAAAATCGTACCTAAACTCAAAGTGAGCAATTGCTTTTCATACTTTTACTCCGCAATATACTTGATTCAGATTCCACTTTTTCAGATTTTTTATTAAATATTTCCCATTTACAAATGACCATAATTAACTTTACGGTGATCAAATATGTTATTAAGAGCCACCTCGTGACAATAACTCAATTTTCATTAAGTGTGCAGTAGGATGATTCTCTCCAAATAGGCCGAACAAGAGTTAAGAATTTTTTTTTAAATTTGTTAAAAGCAGTTGAATAATTTTTATGAGGCAATCTGATCTGACCTATATGAGAAAAATTATTGGCCATGATCAGTTATATATTTATTTTTTGAACTTTTTTTTTCTTTTTTATAATAATTGAGGGAGTGATGCCTATATATATAGCATAACCTTTACCTTAGTGAAAATGGCTGCAAGGTTGATCTACTGATTAGCATTTATTTTATAACAGCAAAATTTCAATTTTGATTCCATAACTTAATTCATCCTCAGCCTAAGAAAATCCTCAGAAAATATGAGGTAATGATTGTGAGGAAGTGATGAATTTCAACACAATGGCCATTTACTTTTGTTGCAATTATCAAGTAGTATGAAGTTTTTAATGAGTACCGGTATAGGAAGTGATGAGTTAAAAAAAACTTTCAGTCCATTTTCCGTCAAAATTCCCCTCTTAGAAGAGAACAAAAATCAAGTTACCTTTTTTTAAATGCAATGTGCTGTGATGGCTACCAAAATATTCTAGATCCATCACCTAGCTTTATGTGCCATCTAGTAGCGGTTAGAGGAACTGTGATAGGTCATTGAGGGAGTGACGTAGGAAGGTGGAAACAACTTTCAACAATGATATTAAAGTTCATAACTTCAATAAAAATTAAGAGAATGTCATATTATAAACCCTATTTGAATGTAAAATCAAATTCTTGAAAAATAAATAATACATTCTTACTTCATTATTGAAAAAATAATTTTAAAATGGAAATCTTGTGTAAGGATAGTACGAGAGAATGACAAATGATCAACTTCAATTACACTATGTAATTTACATTAAACATATCTAAATTATAAAAACTACCTAAATAACTTCTAAACATCATATTATGCATTCCTGTTAAAATTATTTTCAAAAAAATGATAAACAAATGGGATACAAGCTTGGGACACTAATTTGGCCAATTGGGAAAGAATGATCCAGATACGACTTATGTGCTAGCATGGTGGTATGTTGCTTGAAACTACAGTCATGGGACATTCAGTCTCGTTAGTGGTTGAAGCACTGTACATTAATCGGTTTACAATGTCGAGAATCTACTGAACGTGACAGTTTTGATGCATTGTTTTCTGAGTACACAGCAGAATGAACAACCACTCCTTTTGAGTGGGATTAGCATCGTTTAAGTTAGATATGCGCTGTTAAATTAGCCTTATATTAAACAGATTCAACTATTTCAACCATTTGGCAGTATCACCAAACTTTGGAGAAAAAATCTTTTTTTTTTTTTGGCTTCATCGGCAAAGTCTAAAAGCATTAGTGCATAATCTTCGGAGTCAAAATATTTAGTGACAGTTCAAGCTAACATTGTCAAAATCTCAATTATCAAAATCTTCCTTCTAATAGCACCTAAATTTAGTTAGAGATGCTAACTAAAGTTACAGATATGTAGACATAATTCATAACAACAATGACTTTTCCAGGACATCGTGGTTCAATTACAAACTCTGAATCGTCTACAATATAAACACTCTGTCACAATTTTGCAACTAAACTACTAATACAGCCGGCTATACTGCGTTATAGGAAAAGATAAATCGAAAGAAGCAGGTTGCCCGAAGGTTTGCCACTATGGCCACTCCAGGGGATTTTCTCTTTAGATAAAGAAAAATAAACAAATATTATGCGCCATCTTCTTAGCATCAATTTGTTCTTGTCCAAACCAAACACGTATTTGACATCGCCAAATGGAGTGTTTTTTTTTTTTTCATCTACTTTATTTTTTCCGTGAAGGCAGTGGAAGGGTAGGTGTACCTAGGTATACCTTCAATTTATACCTACATTATATTCACAAGAATATGATAACCCTATTTTATAAGATTTATAAAGTGTATATGAACCTTCAACTTTTCCTATAGACATGCTTTTCTGCTCAAAAGTTGTGAACGAGGACAAAAAGGACAAAAACTCATAATATTCCTATAGTTATTTCATTTCATGTATACATTTATAGGCCTTGGGTAGCCTAAAAGATGTGAGGTAAACTTGGAATCGCAGTTCACCGAGTTCGGAGCCCGACGACTCTAAGCACAGAGGATGCCGGTTATTTGAATCAGTGCTTAATTGAATCAACTGCTGTAAAGATTCAAATCGTCAAGAACAGAACAAAATCCAGCTTTATTGAATCAGCCGCTTTATGGCATGGAAACTGTTTAGACCAAATGTGATTCATTAAGCGGCGGCCACTTTACCCACCAAGTAAATGTGAGAACGTACTAGATAAATCCGTGAATTCGAAAGTCCTGTGGTTCGTTGCTAGCAATTTCATTGGTGCGAATGTAGAATTTATCAACCCTTCAGAACCACACCTGAATTATGTAAGTAGTATTTCCATCTATCCAAGTTAATGTGGGATGGATTCCTTCTCCGCATGGATCCCTTCCCTTAGGGAACAAATTCTTTTTAAGAGCAGATCTCTCCTGCCTTAATCCTTGCGCCACGCTTGCTTCGTGGCTTGGCTCCACCTTGTGGCATTAATTACAATGTCTACAGATTTGTATACATACTAGTGGTATCCGCACATCTTTGCCCGTAGTAGAAAATTAAAAGGTCATTTAGTTCGCCTGTGTATTTACAAATAATGCATGATGAATTTCACGCCAAAATGCTGTGTTAATTTGCAGGTCCATGTTATGGTAATTTACTCGTCCAAGTTACGACAATTCGCTCGGTAAAATGTTCTTAAAATTAGAACAGAAAAAAAATTGAATTTTCGAAAAATCGCTTCGAGTTGCTCACTTTTTAACTACGAACTAGTTTGTGCCAAATTTCATGAAAATCGGCCGAACGATCTAGGCGCTGTGCGCGTAACGGACATCCAGACATCCAGAGACATAGACTTTCAGCTTTATTATCAGTAAAGATTTTTTTTTTACCTTTCATTAAATATTTTATTTATTCACGCTGTTATTATTTTTTTTCTATTTAAAAAGGGACTGCGGTAGAAGCACTACCTTTTGTAGACCTAGTGCGATCTCCCGGCATAGCAACCACTCTTTCATGTGGCACCACTATCGGTGGGATGCCATTGCCGCCGAGAATTTAGGCGCCCAATTTCTCAATTAGATGGAAGCACCTGTGCTCTATTCGATGGGAAACTGCACTAGGAATTTAATTTTGCCAACAGATACTCCATGCCAAGCGAGTGCTCGACGGATCTTTAACATGCCGCATAATCAAACGACATGAGCGCAGTCGATTTTCTGCATCTTCAAAATCCACTGCCTAGAGCCAGGTTTGATCCTGTGCCTTTGGGCCCCCGTGAGCGTTATTATCTTAATATATAAAAATCAATGTCCTGAGATAATATATATACATATATATATAAAAATATATATCAACGCACAGCCGAAACCGCTGAAGCTTCAGACTTGAAATTTGGCAGGCATGTCCGCATGATTACGAAAGTAACCACTAAGAAAGGATTTTTTGAAATCTCAATTAGTTCAGGAGAAATTAACTAAAACCTCTTAATTTCTGCGAAATTAAAACCTATCATTAAAATTCAAATTCCTTATTTTCGAAGGCTTTCCTCCATTCAAATCATTATTCAGTACTTCATCTCAACTTTTGGTCGATAGCGAACTATAAATTTGATATTGTTTTTGTTTCTCACGTGATTCTTCGAGGCTTTTCTCAAGTCAAATCATAATATTTCTGTCTTTTGCTTTTATTTTTTCAAAACTAGAAACGTAGTTTTTAAGAACATCATCACAGGCGGACTATCCTTTTGAAGTTAGAAGAGTGCAGTTTCCTGTTAAAGTTTGCTTTGCAATAACCATTAATAAGTCACAAGGACATACATTAAAAGTAGCAGGGATCGATTTAAGAGAAGACTTTTTTCACACGGCCAATGTTATAGCACCAGGAAAAAAAACTAAAAATGTTATATACAAAGAAGTTCTTGCTTAAACATAGGTATAACAATAAAATGTGGATGGTCTGTGTTTGCAAAGATAATCAATACTTTAAAAGGATCGTTAATAAAAGTTAAAGATCGGCTACGGACAAGGGCATATATATAAGGAGTCCAGGGACCCCGGGATCCTCCCAAAATTAGGAAAAATTATAGGTAACTAGAGGACCCGACAGACGTTGTTCTGTTCAAACTTTTTAAATTGAAAAGTAAAAAAATTTCAATAAACTATCAAGTGTTTGAAGTAGTTTAGTTGAAAAAAATATGTAAAAAGAAAAGGTTTTAAGCTGCTTGGTGTCAGAATGCGTATATTTATTACAACTTGATTTATCTAATGCCCACTGAGCAGTTGTTTTATTAACTATTTTTTCTCCCGTACTTGATGGTTTGTTCTTTCAGCCATACTCAAAGGATAAAAAGCGTCCTCAGATATTAAGTGTAAAAAACTAACTACCCATCTAAAACAAACGGGAAATCCCGTTGCAACATCCCCCATATGAAAAAGAAAAAAACAATGAAAAAGATATCGTATAAAAAATGATAAAGGTAAAAACAGTTCTCTGAATAAGCGAAAATCACTCATCCCTCCCCCACCCCTAACGATGTAAAATAAACGCTTTCTTCAACTAAAATGACTAAAAACTCTTTAAAAACGAAAAGCAACTCTTTGCAATTGGAAATAATTCGCCAAATAAACAAAATATACAATAAATTACATTAACAGTAGCTTTAAATTGTAAACAAATGATCACACAACTCTATTGTTTACAGCCAAAGTCGCCAAGCCACCACGTTACTGTAATCCAGCCGATAAGTGAGCGAAGCCAACTCCGATCGATTAGCGCTCCGATATTTTGAACGAAAACTTTTTAAACTTCATATATTGCCTAATTTGTTCTTTCCACCAAAGATAAAGATCGTCCACTGCACTGATCTTTTGTGTACAGAACTACCCTGTTGTAATTTATCTGGACGAAAATAAAATTTGTTTCGGCTTTAAATTCCATCATTTTATCCTTTAATAATGTACTGATTAATTAGATAATCCTTAAAGTATTTTTGACATTGGTGCCAAAACTCAGATGGATTTGAGCCGAGAAACAAATGTTGCTAGGTACGGTACTTTCTGATCATTTGGTTAAGAAAACCTAAAGCACCGATCCGGTCACATGGTTTAACTACGGCGACAGAACACACGTTTTGCGTGAACCATCCAGTACTTTACTTTAAAATATATCACGGGACCTAAAATCGTTGCTTTTAAAAAATGGAAAGCTTCATTCTCTCTCTACGTTTTATCTATTCTCAATTGACATATCACAGTAGGAAATTTCATTCCAAAAAGCAGAACTGGCTTTCTTATTGTCCTTTGGCAACAGGTTAAATATTTATTTCAGTTCTCGCTCAACAATAGGTTAAAATAAATATTAATCATTTGGGAGGTATAACCATCCAATGTTCAAATTAATTAATTAATTAACAAAAACGTTTCCGATTCGATCCATCGCGCTTCGAAACCATGCTTGCACACAAAAAATTTGATCAAAATTGATCCAGCCGTTTAAAAGCCTTATGGTGACAAACGTCCGCACAGAAGATTTTTATATATTAAAATAAGTAATTATTATTACAGGGGATTTTCGAAACTAGGTGCACCAAGCACTGTTAACCCCAGCTAATTCCACTACCCGAGCAATGCCGGGTACGGGAATGCTAGTTATTAATATTATTATCATGACCATTCCTATTACTATTATTATTGTTATTACTATTATTATCATTATTATTATTCCTATTATTATCATTATTTTTATCACTGTTACTATTATTATTATTATTTACTTAGTTTTTTTCATTATATTTTGTTTATTTATTTGCTTATTACTTGAATAAAAAACTTCGCAAAACATTATGAATTTTTTTTAATCTTTCCATATGGCAGCAAAAAAGGGTCAGTTTACTTAAAACTATAATGTAGCCAAAATGCAAAATAAGTAAAAAATTGAACTGGGCGAAAATGTTTAAAATTAATTTTAAAAAAAAAACAAAGCTCTGAGCAAAATATTTTTAGCAGCTTATGTAATAGCAACATGTCATTTATACGCTTATACGTAAGACTTTTTACTTTAGTTTTAATACGTTTCTAACTGGAAAGAGACTTTTATTGACAGCGTTAAAAGCGATATTTTTCTCAAACGGAAAAGTCCATTTTCCGTTTATTTCCTCTTCGGGTTCCTAAAACTTCAATTTATTCGTTTCACTCAGCAAACTGCCTAATATGAACACAATCTAATTATAGTAACTGCATTGTGTATGTTTGCGGTTGTCAACAACTTTTGGCTAAATGATTGTTACAAGTATTTCATAGTACTAACATCTTCAAATAAGCATGCGCTAGCGAAGGAAATAAAATGAACGGTTGGTGAAACACGAATACAGAAATATTTTATTAGAAGGATGAATATTGGAAAGAAACTGCAACAATTTTTTCACCTTACTAGAGCGCACAGTTTTTCGTAAATATTCATTTTACATAAGAACTAAGCAGTTAAATCCGAGCGTAAAATTTAGCTTACTTTAAAATATGTATAAAAAATGGATAATTGAAACCGAAAAATTGCAATAATATATAAAAACAACGGTATTTATATTCATAGACAACAGATAAAGATCATTGGAAAAAGCGTGCACAAAAATGCAAAAGAATTTTTTTTTTAATGAAACTATTGGAAACCAAATTTTAAGTCAGTTTTAAAACATCACAGCAACGCCTTTCCTCATTGAGAAAGGATAAAAGGTTGAAAGAGTGAAGCCTTTTTCTCTTGAAGCAAAGATTCTAAGTGACATGAAAGATTTCAAAGCAAAGTGTTGGAAAAAATCCGGTTTCGTTTACTAGTTTCGCGCAAAACGTGTCAATAATTCGTCGTAATTAAATCACACGACTTCGGGGTTTTTGGCCTTTAGTTTTTCCTAAGACAATGACTGCACTTACTCCCTCCCGTTGCTAATTCATGCTGTAAACTGTTCGTTGATTTGAGATCAAAAGTGTTTCAGGTGTTGATCGTGGGAACAAACAAATTGTAAATTTGTTATCATTAACTTAACGCTTTTTTGCTTATCTAAGAATCCAAGTACATATTACTTGAGCGTCACACACTCCCATAAATGAATCGTTTACTTTTGACGGTTCTTAAGTGCTGAGAAAACCGTCGTTTAGACTAAAGGTTTACTCGGATCATTTCTCACAGGACCATTTCTTCAAATGCGACGAAAAATGTTGAGTTACGAAACACAAAAGCACATTCAAGCAATTATTTTTTTTTTCATTGCATCCTTAAAAGAAAAAATAAGAATTGACTTTTGATGTTCTACTGATCTCTCTTACTTATAGCCAAAAGCTGTCTTAAGAACCAAAGTTACTACTTCTTCTTCTGATATTTCACCCAAACCAAGAAGAGAACAGTGTTCTGAGCACTTCGCCTCTCGTTCATATTATAGAAATCCAATTTAGAAAAAAGTTTGGAAGAGAAAAACTCTCCTTGAAACAAATTTTTGCGGATCGTAAAAGGACTCAAAGTAGCTCGCTTCGTATAGAAAAAGGCATTTTCAAATTAAAGTGACGGCAGATGTAGCTCATCTTACTGAAGTATGCTCCACTTTGTCGTAAGAGCTGTTCATGAATAACAAACCACAAGTTATTTTTTTTTCTAAATCAGTTAAATTTGTATCAGTAATTGGTCCTGTTAATTCATCGTTACTGATTCCTAATCCTTTTGATACTTTCAATTCCTGAGTAAAAAAGAGAGATTAGTCTAACGCAAAGATTATTAATCGCTGGTCCGTGGAAAAAAAAATGACCCCGTTCCTGGAAAAAATGTACTTAAAAATGCTAAAAAAAATTTTTTTCTTATTACTAATAACATTTTATATTTCAGTTTTACAACTGTTTTCTCAATTACTTTAATAGCTTTTTGGGAATTTTCTGTAACGTTTAATTACTTGAGAAATAATTTATGTGTTTGAGAACTTGATTTGTTTTTTCAAGTGCTACTTATTTGTTGGATTTTTTATTACATTAGGGACATTTTTTTTTGTCTACGTCAATACACGATTGTGAATATAAGAGTGTAAAGCTCATTATAATCCGAGTTAAAAAATACAACATCAAACAGTATAAGCAAATTATTTTCATTGATATCAGTCAAAAATATTTTTTAAATCGTCCAGGAAACAGATTCAAGATCGAAGTCTGGAGAATTTTCATCAGCACTTGGACAGAAATAAATAAACAAGCAGTATTTTTGAAACTTTGCCATGGACGCAGACCTTTCTTAAAATAAGACAAACATTTCTGCAAACATTGTACAGTAAAACCTGTAAAGTTGACCACCTTTGTAAGTTGACCACCTGTCTATGTTGACCACTTTTGTCAGGAACGGAATTATTCCTATCTCGTATAATGAAGGAAAACCTCTGTAACTTGACCACCTTTCTATCTTGACCACCTGTCTATCTTGACCACTAATGTACCCCAAATTTGGTTTGGAGTAATGTAAAAAACCCTTTGTAAGTTGACCACTTGGTTTATTTTTTAAAACTTAATTTAGCAAATTATTTTATTATTTTTTTATAGCTTTCCAAGAATATTTTTGATGCCAGACCAGCATTTTACCAACTAAATAAAACAGCAGCATAACTAAATCTCCTTGTAAGTTTAACCACATTGGAAAACTACTAAGAACCAGATTCTCCAAACTTGTTTTTCTTTTGTTGTTCTATTTGAGTTTACCTTTTGTACTCTCTGTTCAATGAAAACATATGTCAGTAGAAAAGTACAAAGTATTTTTTTCCAGTTGCAATATTTTTTGGCAACACTGGAATTGTGCTAGAGTAAAAGTTACTTGTATTGCAGTATTTCTGGTGCAAGGGATTATAGGACATTTTCATTTTCAACTGCCTTATAGAGATGAGAGTCCAGTTTGTTGCTCTTTGTGTTATAATTTTACATAAAATGGCTTCAAAAAGAAAATTAGTTGAACTTGAGATTGATAAAAAGTATGAAATATTTAAATTAATTGAAAAGGGAGAAATCCAGAGAAAATTCGCTGACACATTTCCAAAACTAGTGTCTAATAAGAGCGCCAAACTTCAATAAGGGTTATTTTGTTGAAAAGTAGATCATCATGGTTATAAATGTATTAAATGTATATGAGAAAAAAAATAATCAAAAAATTTGTTATTTTTGATTAGCTATGAATTTTTAGGAACTGTTAATATCAAATAACATTTTATAAACAATGATATTCTTTTTTTTTGATCAATTTACTGAAATTTTAAATTTATATGACACATTATACGTCATTCTGAGAAAATAACCTCTAAGAATATTTGAATAACATTTTAAATTATTGCTTCAAAGTAATGTTAAACAATGAAAGTGAGTTGAACGGAAAGAGTAAGTGTCAATTAGTCAAAAAATGAATACATGGTGCAAGAAATGACAAAAAAAGAAAAAATCATTACCCCCTTTATAAGTTGACCACCTGTCTAAGTTGACCACCAAAGTACTGCACCGCAAGTGGTCAACTTACACAGGTTTCACTGTATTTAAATTTCTAGTCACTTTAATGAAGTTCAGATAATATATTGTCAATGTCTCAAATAATTTAAAAGGTTTCATCATTATAAATGTATACGTGTAAATGTGCATCCAAACGTTAAATACCTAAAGCGCAAACTGTAGTACGTGTTCCGTGCTATGATAAACGCCCAAGTTGGAGAAGCTCAATCGTCTTTGAAATGGAGGAAATTAATCACGAAGTTGCCTTTAGTGCAAGAGACATTCTACAAACCCCCCTTGTATCACTTCTCAACGACTCAGGAGACTGTTTCGAAGATGTGTTGCTATGTGATAGAGTCTATTGAGTCTTCCTAATTGATGTCAAGTATAATTTACTGTCGCCAATAGGAAGATAATACAGGAACATTGGTTGAATTTGGCAAGTTGGAAAGGATTGCTTCCTTACAAAAACGTTAGATATAAGTATACATTTTTGCTTCGCTGTACACTCCATACTTTAATAGAAGTTTATTTTATCACTAAAATACGATTTCAAAAGAAGCAAAGCATTTTAGAAGATTAAAATTAAAAACAAATACAGAACATTAGAGTAAGAGAGAGAAAGTTCTTTTGGATACTTTTGAAGAAGTTGGATAAAGTCAATTCATGATTAAAACAATAAAAACTAATGTAATTTAATTTTAATTCAACGTAAAATTATTTTAGTTCTCACACATAAGCCGGAATTAAATTGTTTTTTTGTTTCGAAAAGTATTTTCAGGAAAGAATTTATTACGTGCTGGAGTAGTAGGTGATTATTCAGGGGGTTATTTAATAACGTGAAGTGTTTAGAGTCCTCTAACGTGCGAAGTACTGGATGAAACATCGCCAAATTTCATGAACGCACACAGTAGATCATGGGGTTTCTGACTTATGAAATAAAATAAAATGGTTCCAAGGTCGCCACCAGGATAAATTTTGAACCTGCAAAAGTATTACTGTGAATATTGAAGGGTTAAATGCCACCTCGACAAAATATGACCTTAAATTTATATCGATAATAGCTACATGGAACGTGTATTCGGTAAACCACATCGTAATTTTCTTCGTGGTGACTCTTAGTGGATTTTCTTTTTTTTAATATGAAACTCTAAGTCGATCATATGAAGCCTCATTTATAAATAGCAGCAATTTTTTCTCCATAAAATTGATGTATGCAGCATCTTTTAATTTTAATCCATCAATAATCACAATAATACACTTTTGCAGCGCTAAAATTTCCCCTGGTGACGATTTTTTGAACTATTTTAATTTATTACAGAAATCGGAATCCCGTGATCTACGATGTGCGCCATTAAATTTGGCAACGTTTTGTCCAGTACTTCGCTCGCTAGAGGGCTCTAAACACCTAATGTTATTTTATAACCACCCTGTATTTTATGTAAACACGTCGTACTCCTTCGCTTTGAACATGCATTTTAAACCTTATCACTGTGACATTGATATCCTGTGAACTAAACAAAGATGTCAAAATTACAATATTTCACTACATATATTGCAGTAAAAAGATTTCATCATTTGTCACTCTTGTTAAGTATAACGTATTGGTCGTTTTTAGTTAAAATTTTACGTGCAGTGGGAGTAGTTGTAGCTTGCAATTAGGCTTAATCCTACTCTCTCTAGTATCCGATTGTATGTTGAATAATATCGATGATTAAGATGTACATCCGCTATATCGTAACTATATTGGCAGTACCATACATAATTATAGATCGACTGCTGAAGGACATCATTGTGGGGTAATTGATTTCCCTGAGATTTAGTAAATTCAAATTATCTTAGAAAACCGTTTGCCAATCTAATTATGTAAGGGCAAAATAACTTCAAATTGTTACTTTTTTTGAGAAAATAAATTTGTGTATTGATAGAGAAGCATAAATGGTTGTATTTTTTGTCTTATTTTTATATTTTATTGACATGTTTCTGTGCAGAAGTTTAGTTTTTATTTTTTCCCTGTGGAAAGAAACCGAGCTTTTCTAACGAAATCTTTAATTTAGTTGCTTGAGTTGAATTATTAGAGACTAACATTGCATTGAAAACAAATGTAATGAGATCAAACTTGACAGCATATAATGTTAGTGAAGACAACTGAAACTCGGAATTAATTATGATCACAAATTTGTTATATTGAGTTTCAAACATGCATCTGAACTTGATTTTAAAAGAAAAAATATCTTTATCACTCAACCGACATCCCCCCCCCCACCTTAATTTAAAAAAAAAAAAGGTGCAAAATTTTGATTTTAGATAAGAATCAAAAGTTGCTTATTCTTAAATCTAGAGAGTGAGTAGCAAGTTCCTCATTAATCTTCCATCCAATCAACAATTTTAGAACTGTGCCAATCTTTTTTTTTTTTTTTTTGTAATAATCTTTCTTTACTCTTGTTAATAATTAACGCATTATTAGTTCCAACTTTATCTGAAATATAATTCTTCTGGTTAAATGCTCTCTGGAGAGCAATTGTGATCATCTATATAGTTGTTTGAATATTTTGTTTATTAGTCGGTTATGCACGCACCGTAAAACCGGCATGATAATGGAACCTTAATCCAGACACCTGCTTCTACCTCCCAAGGGGCTATTTAGAATATTCGTCAAAGATTCCGAAGTAATTACTTTTAGAGGGTAAATAGCATTTTTGGTTGGGAAGGATTATAGCAGAGAATAATGATAGGTCTCTAGTCGATATCTTCAACGTTAAGAATTTGCTTAGCGTTTATTTTTATTTTATTTATTTATTTATTTTTTATTTTATTTGAAAGATACTGTAATTAGGGAAGGAAAATGTTTTTCAGATATTAAATGCTAAGACGGGGATTGCATGCATTACTAATGAATTATATCATAGGAAGTAGTTTTAGAAGATATAATTACTTAAATTTTAATCCGTACGTTTGTGATTTTATTTTATCTAGCTACAATTATGAGGAGAAAACAACTAATACTTATAGCGTTATATTAGTTATAGTTTGCGAAGAAGAAATAATAATTTATGTTGTAGAAAATAGAGAAATCTACTACTATATACAAAACCATTGCCGTTTCTGAGTGCAGATACTTTTTAAATGCATAAAGGTGTAAGGAAATGTGGGATAAAGTGAAATAGCGGTACGATGTAAGTTGGTAAAATATTTTCAATTTGCAGCGCCAGCTATCCAAATTTATTTTAACTATGTTCTTGAACATATAGCTGATTCCAGTAAAAAATTTATAAGCCTCAACATGAAGGTAAAGAATAATAATAGTCATTTTCAAAATTTGACACACTTATGGTGATGTTTTGTGGTTTATCAAAATATAAAAATGTTACTATAGAATGAGAAAGTTTTTGCAATTAACACTTTAGGTATAAATTAAGATGTTTTTATTTAGTTAGTATTAGCACGGAGGCCCACCCCCTCTAAGAGCAAATGCGTACCTACTTCCTAAAATAACCCTAGATCAGGAGCCCCCTCCCCCTCCCAAAAAAAAAAGAAAAAACACCCGTTAAATTTACCCCTCCCCCAAAAAACTTCAATGGTGCAATCTACGCCATGACACTCCCCCCCCCCCCCTCTTCCCTAGGTGAGCAGCCCTGATATTAGGCAGGTTTTGATTTTAGATGTTCAGCAAACTATTTAAGCGCACTCCTAGCAAAAGAAAATAGTTCATTTCATTTACTTATTTATTCATTTATTAAATTAGTTACCTATTCATTCACTAATTCATTCAGTCATTTATTTTTTCTCATATTTGAATCATTTCTTTATTTACATATTAGTTTATTGCATCATTATTTATGCATATATCCATAGGATGAAAAGTTTTTAAAATTCAAATAAAAAATATTTAATTCGAAAAATATTTTAATTTTCACTCTGCCGCAAAGATGAGAAATAAAAAAATTTCCACCTTTTTTTTTTTTTTTTTTTTTTTTTTTGAGGCACAAATTTACTTCTAAAAATGAAAAATAACGTTTCAATACAAATTATATTTTAAAATAGCTATGTTCTTTCTTTACATACTGTAATTTTCTAAGCACATTGTTGAGCTATTTTATTTGCCCCACATTTCTTTAGTTCGCTAGAAGCTTCTATTGCGATGAGTTTTTTCCCCCAAAATTAAGTAACTGTTTAAATAACCGTATTTAATACCGTATTATGGAATATGAATCGGATGACTCATTTTTATTTTACATTCAAAAATTAAAAAAAAAATACCTTTGTTGTCATTCTTATCTATTCTTGCAATGTTTCATGGCATTAGAAATTAAAAATTACATTTATCTATAGCTATGCAATTGCTTCAGTAAACTGTATCCTCCAGAACTCCAAGACAGCATACCAAGGAAACAACTAACCTATTACGCAGACGAAAAAAAAATATTCCGCAGTCTTAAGTAGTCCGCAGGTGGCTACAGAAATATATGCTTGTTTTTAACACCTCTAAGTCTACATTAGCTTCAAAATATCTCGCACTGTACCAAATATCAGAATATGAGATCGTATGGTTCGCCATAAGGAACCTAACAAAGCAATCAAATGAATCTGGAGAAATGCACAACATGGTCATCCTGTAAAATCAAAACAATTGTAATTGATGAAAACCAAAAATATCAAATCATTACCATCATAGTAGCTTTTAAAAAATGGTGAAAAGATTCTAGAATTTTATTACGGAACGCTACGACCACATTGGTTTCACTCTGTTTAGAACTCAAGAATAATAAAACACATTGACAAAACTGGTTTTGATTCCGCACTCAGGAAGAGATTTACGAAAATCAAGAACAACTGACCTGTGGTCAATGAGACAAACAAGCATGATAAATTGTATTAAAGAGTTCGCATAGTGGAATATATTTTTAAAAGAATTATGATATGAAACATTTCATAAAAGGCGTCTACATAAAAAAGTAAACAAAATGTATTCATCAAAAGCAAAAATAAAGATATGTTTTAAATAATCTTATTAGTACCGATTCAAGTTGGATGGACCGGAACACGTTAACGCGGATTTTTTTCAATGAATTTTGTAATTTTTATGTTTTAACCTAGGAAATTTTAGACATTGCCGTTTTATAAAGCAGTTAATAAAGTCAACATTGGTACATTCAGTTTTGCGCAGCTTGTGTTTTTAATCGTTAAAAAAACTTTCGAGTCCAAGTCGGTTGCGTAAACGTGCCCCGGACATGGGGCACGTTTACGCATATTTATTTTGACACCTAACGTGACTCTTTTAGTATTTCAAACATGATGTCTTACCACAGTTAAAACAAAGCAAATTTACTACAGTCTGAATAGTGTATAAAGTAAAAGCTGAACGGGTATGAAGACAGTACTTCATGATTGTAAGCTATAAGATACGAATTTGTAACTCAATTAAAAATTAAATGGTGACTTTTCAAAACTACAGAGTCTGAAAGTAGCAAAAAGTTTTGAGACAGTTCGGAGCGAAAAAACGTCAGAGCACGTTTAGAAGTAACACACAGTAAAGGCCTGGTTTCCTAGAAGCAATCGCTGATCTTCGACGTCGCTCCTCGCCGTGACGCTGAAATCAAAGTCAAGTGAATTCCGGTGTGGACATTCACGACGTCGATTTAGCTCGGGCGCGCATGCGCTGAAGAATCAAGTTTTCTCCTCGGCGAGGAGCGACGCCAACGATCGGCGAGTTGGCTGCTAGGAAACCAAGGCTTAAGAACGTGCGTATATAGGTGCTAGACGTCAACGTGTGATATTGAACCGTCGCCAAGATTGGATTTATTTTCAACGTGCAAAAAAATTAATAGCATTTCAGTTCATACAAATACAATTCTCAAAAAAAGAAAAAATCGGCTAATTTTTGTATATTTTCTCTTTGTTAACTAAGTATTATTTATTCACAAGAAGCTTCAAAACGTTCAACTCAAAATTTACTCGACCTGGTAGAAAACATATTATTCTTTCTGCATGCTGGACCGACGCTCGACTGATGCTCAAAAACTTGTGAGGATATTTGCTAGGGTGTAGGATCAATCTGATATGATTGTTGGCTCTCCAGTTATAATTCGTTTTGAAAAATGGGCACTAGGTAAACGTGCCTCATGCGTAAATGTGCTCCGTTTCACCCTGCATCCTGTAGAGGTACAAGTATATATTTTGCGCAGATACAACAAATGCACAGTAATAAGTACATTATGTAATGTTTAAGGAAGCATGATTTTGCACTGAAGAATGCATTTTTAAGATGTTAAAACATACTAAACTTATACAGCAAAGTAAACTAAAATATTTGCCCAAAACTAGTTTGCATTATCTAAGTAAAAATTCGAGTATATACGCACAAAGTTCTTCACAACTTGTTAAGCAAAGAGTTCAAAGGGCTTTTTTTTTCTTGCCAGCAATGATAAAACTTTTCTCGTGTTTCAAATTTTTTACGAAACTTAATTCTACGTTTGCGTGCACTTAATCTCTTGAATGCAAAAGAACAAGTTGATCCTCGTTGGCTATAAAAATACACAGAAGCATTATTTTACTATCAGAAATTGTTCCTTAAATTTACACTAATATTGTTCTTGCATGATATTTTACAAAACTAATTAGGAGATGTTACCGTTTTGCATTAGTAACCAGTTTTTAACTAAAAAAGTACTTTTTTTTTCATTTTAAACTAGAAAATCACCTGTCAAGGTAGTACGGGTGAAAATTGCTTCTTCATTTGAACGAAGCAATTGCCTGTTTGATGATATTTTGATACTTGAAATTTTAACCTTAGCTCCAGTGGATTAACCCAAAACTCCGGTAGATAGCGTTCATTGTAATTGTAACTACTTTTTCGTTTCTCCATTCTCCTAAAATGGCAGTCTTACCAGTAAAACAGTTAAGTTAACGGATCCAGTTCAGTCTTGTCAAAATAAAGCATTTCCCTGCATGTCAAACATAACCAACAAATATGAGGATAAGAGAACAAATTTGTATTTGAATCGCAATAAATACTTAACAGAGAACCATACGATTAAAGTAATAATGAAAAAAAGCCTGATTGGAAAGTAATCGAAGGAGTATGTGTAGACATTTTTGACGCATTCAATTAATTGCCCTCGTACCCCCATTATCGATTTATGTCTTAAAATCGGACAAAATTTGAGAAAAGTCACCAAATTTAAGGACTTGGGGAGAAACGCAGGTACCATGGGACTTCGCTATCTACTCTGAATGTAACAAGACATCCATAGGCAAAGAGTGTGAAAAGTGTCTTCCATTTCTCATCGAAACTGGTTAAACTTGGCAACTTTTCTTAAAATGTCTGCTGAATTTAATACCTGATACTGCGATAACGGGGACACGAGAGAAAATGATTTATGCTTCCAGAAACATGTGTCACTGTGCTATTTCGATTGCTTTAGATTTTTTCCGTTATTACACTGTTGCGTGGTTTCCTGGTCAGATGAAAGTGTAATATATTTTAAGGGGGAAAGTTTCAAACGAGGCAATGAAAAGTAAAGAGATATAAGTGGATATTTTCAAGTTTTCAGTAAAACGCGTTTAAAGATAACGTCGTAGGTAGGCTTTCATTAAAAAGATTTTCTAAATCATGCTATATAACAGCACCTACCATTGCTACTAGTACTATCTCTTGCCTAAAGACAGAGGAGAGGTTCACCGACATTTGTACTGGTTATCTCCAAAATTTTAATTTTGCCACTTACATCCATTTTCTTCTCACGGCCTCAAATGTAATTTACATTCAATTAAAGATATTCTCGTAAAAATACTAAAATTAACACTCAAGTGTTCTGTTAGCAAAGTAATTAAGTTTATTGCAACCAAATTTAAGCAATCAATTTCTACTGTTCTGTGATTTGCCAAAAAAAAAAAAAAAAAAAAACACTAAAAGGAGAGGGAGGCTCTTTTCCTTTTTTCTTTTCAAAGACATCTTGCATCTGAGCAATTTGCTCTTTACTTATCATCGAATGGTTTCGTAATCAATTTAGAAAAAAAAATTAATACAACCGTTTAATGAAAAGATAAGAAGGTAGTTAAGTGAAAAGGTTTTTAAATCTGTGCAAAAAGGGATAATTAAGAGGCATGGTAAATTTTATAGGTTTACACTAATTGTTTAATCAAAATATTCGATCTCCTGTGCGTAGTTTTAAGCGAACGGATACAGAGCAAAATCAACCCTCTGCAATCATTTTTATTTATGTGATATTTCGCCAAAAAAGCAAATCCACTCTTTTCCGGAGATTTTAAGTCTAAATCCATTTAAGCTTATTGGAAAGCTCTACCTTTCCTTTTTTTTTTTTTTGTGTGTGTGTGTGTTTTACAAAAATAGTTTTTCTGGTATTATTACTACACACTTTAATTTTTCTTTTTAAATTTTAATCTTAAACTTCAAACGAAAGTCGAAGCAAATTTTATCTAATTCCAAACATAATTCAAGACTACTTTTACATTTGATTTTACTAAAGCTAAAACCATATTTTTGCTCATTATATAATTCTTAGCATTTTGCATTCAAATCCTTTATTTCGTAATTAAACTTGCATTTTTAAAAGAAAAAGCACTTCATCAAATATTTAGTAGAAAGAAAAGATATATTTTTTATTTTTCCTCTGTTTCCTTACATTTCATAACAATATTAATTTTGTTTATTTCAAACATACGTAATTATATTCAAAAAACGAGATTTTCTTAATAAAACTTTCCATTTAGGAACAAACAAAAGCGACGTCGCATGGTATGACTACAGTATCATATCCGCGAACGCGCAGGTTTGAACCTGGATCCATTCGATAGATTTTCAACATACAGAAAATTGATAGCGTCCATGTCGTATAATTATGCGGCAAGCAAAATATTTCTCGAATAAGCATTTGGAATGGAATGAAATTGGCAAAACTAAATTCCCAGTGCAGTTTTGGATCGGATAGAGCCCAGGTGCCTTCATCTAATGGGGAAACCGGGCGTCAAAATTCTCGAATTAATGGCGCCCACCGATAGTGGTGCCACATGAAAAAATGAATGCCATATCAGAGAATCACACTGGGTTTGTAAAAGGTGGTGCCTCTAAAGCAGTCCAGTTAGAAAGACGATCGTTTCCAGTCATTATTGGATGGGTAATTCATTGTTCATTAGAGGTATAAAAAACCGTAATAGTTTTATTTTTAACTACCTGTTTAAAATTATTTTGTAAGCATTATTTAAGACCAGATTTTATTTTCTGGTACAGCATTTCAAAAACATTAAGTCATCAGCTATCGCATTACATTACTTTTTACGCCACGTTCATAATACTGGAAGTCTAAGTACGTTCGTAGCTAGTACAGGTCAATCATATTGATTTGTAAGTAGGGTAATGTGGGGCAAAGTGAAATGGTTAAGATGACTGAGTTTTTTTCAAAATGAACGAATCGGAAATTTGTTTTGAAAATTAGTACATAAAGAAGGAACACTGCATTTTATAATACATTTTGCATTGAAGCAATACTTTTTATTTTTGGCAATAAAATTGAGTCTTAAAAAAAAGTAGAAATGCTTCATTTTTTTATGCAGCAAAATGAAAAATTTAATATTTTTCCAATGAAATATTTTCTATTCGATTAAAAAACATAGTTTTGATCAAAAGAAACAGTAAATTAAAGGTTTAATAAATAACTGAAAATATACTAAAACAATAAATGAATAATTTAAGTAATAAATCAAATAATATATGACGAAACATAAATGAGCAGGTAAAAGAATGAATGGATGCGAAAATAAGTGAATGAATGAATAAGTGAATTACTAAATGAAAGAATGTAAATGAATTAATAAATGACAACGTAAGTGATTTATATAAATGATTGAGTGAGTAAATGAAATAAACTTTTTCACTTTGCCCGTATGTACTTGACTAATTGTACAATTTATTTAAAATACAAATGAGCTTAATATTTACTAAATTAATACTGCACTGAATATTAGTTGGTCTCAATAAATATTGAAAATGTTAATAACAAGATCTTTATCATTTTATAGCAACAAAAATAATTTTTGACTTACAACAAAATACTACAATGTGAGTATCATTTTTTTTTTTTTTAATTGCATGTATTACCAAATGATTTAATCTTCATCGGTATTATTTTCCTGACTGGAATAGACTGTATATGGTGCTATCTAGTTAAAGTAATACCAGATCGGTGGAGCTAAACGCAGATAAAATATGTCACTTGCCCCTCTATTTCACTTTGCCCAATTTTCCCCTACAATGCTTTGCTGTTAGTTTCGCATCAAGTTTTGTTTAAATTTATTTACTCGTGCCCCATAAAAGTAATAAAATTTAAGCGGACGATGACTGGGCTCACACATGGCTGGTTTTCTATAGTTCAGTACTGGAACATTTTTTTAATATTAACAATAGCTTGGTTTTTTAAATAATAATTTTTTTATTTCTGAAAAAAGTTAGTGAATCATTATCAAAAAATTAAAACCTAAGTTTTACAATATTTTTGTTGTTGCATTGGTTGCTGAAAGTTATAGGTTAACAAATATCAACGATTGATCTCTTAAATGGCCGACTACTGTGCTTTTACCATATTTATTTTTATTCTTTGAATAAAAAAGATAACTTACACAATAATTTTTAAACTTTTTACAACTCCTATTAAAGAAAATTTAAACATTTAACGGGTAAATTAAATCATTTCTTTGTTACATGCACATGGTTTTGAGAAGACAGTTTAGTAAATATTATTTCATGCTCATGAATCGTTAACTTAAAAGATTTCGATGTAAACTCAAGTGGTGTTACAATTTGGCGGACACTTGGCGATATATCGCCAGTCCTTTGGTCGCCAAGTTTTGTCGCCAACTTGGAAACAAATTTGGAGATTTTTTTTTAATAATCTGTTTCAATTTGGCCACTGTCGGTGATAGTTAGAGAGTAAACTATTGAATCACATTAAAATTGCCAGTAATGGGGAAATTACATTAAATTGGAGTAAAAGGAAGTCATGTGATGCACACATTAGCTCGTTCTACTCTACGGTCATGCTTCATTTAAGTCAGACGTAAATTCACGCTCTTGGATCAGTCAAGGATTAAAAATAATTGCTACTATTATATATGCGAGATAATTTATTACTAACATCATATATTATTCCTTTGTTGCACGCACGTGGTTTTGAGAAGACAACTTAGTAAATATTATCTCTCGCTCATGAATCGGTAATTTAAAAAAAATCTTACTGTGCCCAAAAAAAAAAGTTTGTTTTATTAAATAACTAAATGTCACATTATTTTTTTACTCTACGTTCATGCTCCATAGAATTCAGGCGTAAATTCCCGCTCATAGATCACTGAGGATTTAAAAATAATTTCTACTATTATATACGCAGGATAATATATTACTTCGATTATAGATTATTTCTTTGTTACACACACATGGTTTTGAGAAGAAAGCTTAGTAAATATTATCTCACGCTCATGATTCGTTGACAAACAAAAATCTCACCGCCTCTAGTAAAGTAGTTTGTTTTTCTAAATAAGTAAATGTCACGTTATCTTTTTAAGCTACGTTCATGCTCTATGGAAGTCTGACGTAATTCACGCTCATAGGTTATTGAAAGATTAAAAAGAACATGGGTAAAATATTTTCCAATTCATCCTTTTATTAAGGAAATATCTCAAGCATAAATTTTTGAAACTCCTGCAACGCCTATTAAAGCAATTCAAAATTAATTGTCCCATTAATTAGTTTTTCCCAAGTCAACTTTTGGAACGCTTTAATTCTTTTGTCGAAAAGCCATAATAACATCATTAATTTTTGTTGACACTGTATGCAGTCGCAAAGCCACGAAGAGATTGATTACAGTTTTTCTTCGAGAAAAGATTTTTCATTTGCTTCCCTTTAATCCGCATTAAAAGTACCATTTTACACTTTCTGATAAGCTGTTATTCTTCAGCTTTAAAAAGATAACTCTGCGATTTCAAAGCCAATTTTTGCTAAATAAATGCATAATGTGCTAGATGAGAATTCATCTTTCATACCTTAATAACATAATTCAATTAATGCATTGAAAATGAAGTATTCAGGAGTTGTTTTTTCCCCCCTTAGAAAAGTAGATTTGTTAACTGAAAGTTGTGGCATTTTAACCGTTTTTCTGCTGTTTTATTCTTTAACCCCTTCAGTCGGAATTATGAAATATTGGACCAAAAATGTTGATATTTGGTACATAGTGTACTATAGTAAAGGGTATCTTATAGACAAAATTTTGAGTTTGTAGGAGAAAAATTTTAAGAGTTATGGCACGTCCAATATTCCGGACTTATATTTTTGAAATCAATATTTCATATACAAAAACGATAAAATACCGAACAAACTTCATTATAAAATGTTCTACAAACAATTATAAAACATAATATAAGCGTTTGAAATGAATAATTAATGCTTATATATTTTTAAAAAAATCAGGAAAAAAAACCTCGCTTTTCAGATGAAAATCCATGGTTGGAAAAATGAGCCACTTTCGATCCCTCAATCCTTATGTGTCAGTGTTGTCAATCCCAAAACGAAAAATTATTTCACAGATTATAAGTAGTACGTAAAGAGTCAACTCCAAAAAAAAAACTAGTTAAATCAATTATTAAATGATTAGCAGCTGTTTAAAGTATGTCCGGTATACCGGACACCAGGTCTGAAGGGGTTAAAGTGATATTTATGTAAATTATGTAGGGTAAGTCATTGATAGCTGTTTGCTTTTTAAAAAGGTTGAAAAGTTAGTATAATGCTATTTATTTATTTATTTATATTTTAAGCTCTAAAAATTCTACTAAAAACATTTCTTGTAGACATGATATGACTTATTTGCTCGCTTGCTAAAAATAATGTAGTTTTTTTTTAGCAATCAACAAATTTCTTATTACTCTCATTTGACTGCAGTTGATGCCCCTTTGATTGTGGATCCGGGTCCTCTGCAATCTCCACAGTCAACCTGCCTCAGCAGGTGCGACACTATTCCTCTGTTTCTGACCCTCCTCCAGCAGTGCAATACACCGACCTCCTTTCTTCCTGGGCGGAGGCGTCCATGTACACACACACACCACTTTACACACACACACACACACACGACTTTACACACACACACACACACACGACTTTACACACACACACGACTTTACACACACACACACACACACACACACACACGACTTTACACACACACACACACACACATCTGCACATCCCTACATACACACACACCTACACCTATATACACACGCCTACACACACACACACCAACACACACGCCTACACACACACACACCTACACCTATATACACACGCCTACACACACACACACCTACACCCATCTACACACGCCTACACACAGGGACATTTTCGTGAGGGTTCGTTCAGTGCGAGATGCTGTTTTCGTCTGACGAGGATTGTGCTAATTAGAGAGGGGTCGATTATAAATAAAGTCGATTTCAGGGGACAGAAGTCATTTATAAAAATATGGAACACAACGAGTAGCCCAAAAAATCAGTAATCCAACGTTAGAAAGCACAAATATTGCAAAATATTGCAGACACGTGTTTCGGTGTTACAAGGAACACCTTTTTCAATGCAAAGAAATGTGAGCTTCTGGATGAAAAGTCATCCGAGAAAAAGTCTTCTGGATGACTTTTCATCCAGAAGCTCAAATTTCTTTGCATTGAAAAAGGTGTTCCTTGTAACACCGAAACACGTGTCTGCAATATTTTGCAATATTTGTGCTTTCTGACGTTGGATTACTGATTTTTTGAATTTTCAGCACAAAGGTATTTATTCGTTACAACGAGTAGCGTTCTATAGCAACTCGTGATTGCGAAAAACATAATTTAAATCCAAGATGTCAAAATTCCCCTCCCCCCCCCCTTTTTTTTCTTTTTTTTTTTTAGCAATCAGGATTGTGTATTGCTTTTACTATTGCGTGAACCCTTTTGGAACACCCTGTAGATTGGACACATTACCCGGCTGTTTACAATTTTAATATGCATGTACGAAGAGTATTTTTAGACTAGGCAAGATGTTAGAAACACAATGAAAATGGCTTTCTTTATTTTCACACTAACGTTTTATAAAATTTTTGGAAACAAATTTAAAAGCAACATCGTATCATTGACGTCCACTTTACTCCTTTAAAAATTACCACTAAATTAAATCTTGCCTCGTGATAATAGTAACTCCTTAACTTAAAATATTGCACAAAATATTATTCACTCCCTGCAACAACGTTGTAACTCGAAAAACGTAATTTGTCAATTAATACAACCGGGATAGTTGCCATTATAACTGCATCCGTAACTTCCAAGATTATTAAGTTACGATGGTTTTAAAGCAATTAGTAATGTGTATCAGAATGTTTCAATTGTACAGAATATTAAAAAGGATTTTCTTTTCGTTTTATAAATAAGAAAACAATTATTGTAAGAATGTTGATAATTGATAAACTAACGTATTTTACAAAGCAAATTATGCCTTTTACGTCTCATATTTGAATTCGAGTCTCACAAGATGTACTTAATTAAATATGTGATGAATTTTCGACTTCTAAAATTGTAGTTGGTTAGTCTTGAATTACAGATGTTTTATTAGCAACTTATACAAAAAATAGGCGTAAAATGTCTTTTTTTTTTTAAATTAGCGCAATATATGTTTTTCCCCTACACTTAAGAAAGATAATCCTTCTTTTTGTTTATGAACTTTTTTTTTTTCTGAAATTTATAGTAGACGAACAAATAAAGTTTTTAAATTTTTCTTCCTCAGTGAAAAGTAAAAAAATAGTATATAAAAATGAATTATATTTCTTAAATACATAAAGAATTTAAGAAGATAACGTAAAGAAAAAAGCATTTTGTAATTAATTTATTCATTAAAAACTCCATTAATTTTTTCTAAGTTTACCTTAATAGAGTTGAATATTTACTGAATACGCGTTCCAAATATTTTCAGTTACTTCAAGAAATTAGAAACGTAATTTAAATATTTAATCAATTTATGATAAACATATGGAAACAAGATTTCATTTGCATTAAAAGTATTATTAAAGAAAAAATACATTAAAGTTCTTGATATAATTAATGTTTATTGCGCGAAAATTAACATTTGGAGTCCTTTTTCAAATTACACGACACTTTTTTGATAATTTCATAACATTTTCATTTAAATATGTCCCTAACTGTTTAAATTCAAAGATCTTTTCATTAAACAGAAGAAAAATATAAATATTTCTGCTGCTACATGCATTGCTTAATTGACTGCAATTAAAATAAAAAGTGTTTCTCTTCAGAATTAAAAATTAATTATCAATTAGTAATGCCATGAGAAGAATTTAACTTAATAATCTTGTCATAATAAAACTTAACTTCCCCAATAAAAATGTATCATCAATAATTCAGGAATATTGGTTATCAGAGCATTGAGCCTAATTAGCAGTTAAAAAATGCGATGCCACATAGAAATCTTTACTAAAATTAAAAATTTAAGTTTCGGTTTACTTTAAACGAGCTAAAGCAAAATATGCTCCTTTTTTGCCACTATTAACAAATGATAGCCGCGGCGAATGTAAATATTCCTTATTGCTCCGTCTTCCAAAAAGTTTTGATTTTTTTTAATTTTTAAGAGCAATTTTAATTGGTCGTATTTTCTTAAGTATTTTATTCGTATTCAAAAGGTTAGGATTCAAAAATAAAAGAAACGGAATGATATTAAATTACATCCTAAATTACATGTTTGAGAAGTAAATGGAGGAATCGATGATGAAACGGAAGCCATGTTTTTCTTTGCTCAATCAATATTAATGTTACATCAGATTACTAGCAATGTTTGTTTTAAATTAGCTTGTTAAAATATTTTTATTAATCACCAATATATACGGAAAATATGTTTCAACTAAATGTATTTGCTCAATGATGAAACGTTTCTTTGCTTCTAAAAAAGTGTGAATTTCTTCAGTCGAGCCTGTAAATACTATTAAAATGAATATTTAACAATAGATTCATTTATATGAATCCTTTCTGTTTTCTGGGCTAAGTAATCAATCATTTTTGACAGTAGAAGAAAACACAATAATGATTTTACAATTTTGTTTTCCAGAAAATATGTTGTTTTGCTTTGTATATTTTACTCTAAAATGAGTAGAGAAGATTGATTGAAATATCATAAAAGCAGTAGTAATAATAATAATAGTAATAATAATAATTTTAAAAATGCAAATATTGTAATTTTAAAATCAAAAAATTATAAGCATAGTTAAATGTAGACAGCATTGAGGAAATTGATTAAATGTTTAAAAAAATTATTCTTTAGCATTTTACTGTACATATCGTCGCATCAGAGCAACAGTAAGGTATCTTAGTTTTATTTCTTGGATTATATATCTTACTGTTGCTCTGAAGCGAGGATATATATTTAATAAAAAATATTTTTCACTCTCATTGCTATCCCATGCGAGATATTTTTTACTCACTTTTCGAAAATGAATTTCATATCAGTAACAACTCAAAACTTAAACACGCAACTGAACCATTCCAGAACATTTTGTCCCGCACGTGACAGATCACATATTTCATTAAAAACAACAATTTGAAAGGGTAATGTAAAAAAATGTTTTGCTTAGGAAATTACAAAAGTACGTGTGTTTTCATAGGCAAAAGATTTTGCTCATTGCCTTTTAAAAAAGTGACTTTTTATTGAAATACTAGAAAATCGCCCGTCAAGGTATGACAGGAGAAAACTGCAACTGTTGTGACTCTTGGTTAAAGTTATACACGTCATCTAACATAAACAAACTATTTATTCTACAACATTAAGATTTAAAATTAAGATACAATTAAGGTTTACACATAACAGAAAAAGCACAGAGGTTGGCGTGTAGCCTTCTGATCTGGAGTCAGAGACTGAACTAAATGTTAGGGGATCCTTACCCTTGGAAAGGACAAACTTTAGACACTTTCCATTGGCTGATGTCCACGTGAACAGTGCATGGTATACATGTGATGCCCACGTGATGTGTGGGTAATATACCCCACATAGATATTTTGTCAGACAGACTGATCGTCACTATACTTCTAAATTTAAACGAAGTCACTGCCTGTTTGGTGATATTTTGATAATTGACATTTTAACCCTAACTCCAGTGGATTAACCCCAAACTCCAGGAGATAGCGCTAATTTATTGTTGACCACTTTTTGGTTTCTTCATTCTCCCAAAATGACAGTCTTACCAGTAAAACAGACAAATTACCGGATCCAGTTCGGCCTGTCAAAATATAGAATTCCTTGCATGTCAAACATTACCAAAAAATTTTATCAAATTATCATGCTATGGCGCGAGTTTGATTGTTGATGACGTCAGAGCGTTACTCGATCAGTGAATTCGCTAAAATATATATAAGGATGTTAGCTGTCACGTGCAGGGGAAAATGCCAGTTCTTTCAATGAAGCGCAAAAAAAAAAAAGATACTAGTATTTCAAAAGCCAAAGGCAGCTTAATTATTAGGTCATCGGATTTATGATTAGCCCAAAGTCATAAAGATCTACGGAGTACTTACGGGGTACGTGCCTGCTAAATATGCGAACCCATAAGTTCGGACGTCGCGTTGCTTTTAGGAAGTTAAAGAATTTTTCTTTACCCTCCCCTTCACCCGCATATGAATATTTTACATATGGAGATGACTGGTGATGCCATCTTTCGATGGTTCAGCCAGTTATCGTTGATCTGCGTTAGGGACAAAGATGTTCTACCTGTTGTGTTTCTCTTTACAAATTATCAACAATTACAAGGAATTCAAATGGTGATACTGAATGTGAAATCACTTCAACATGGAACAAAAACCCTAATTCGATGTTTGTGCTCAAGAAATAGAATCTCTTAGTTATGGAAGAACGTATTGTTTTTAATGGTTGATAGAGTTTTCTAAGCTATGACGCATACCAAACCACTGAAGGAGTTTTGGATTAATTTAACAAAACTTACATTTTTTTTCTTTTTATAAGTAAGCTCTAGTTCGTTCTAAAGTAATAACTTAAACCTTCACACGTAAACACAGGCATATATCAACTAAAAGGGGTACAAAGGACTGTGATCTTCAATGCACTGGTGGAATATTTCGCAACGTTAAGGATAACTTTAGACCAACTTTACGAAATTTCGCCGGTTTCCCTCAGTTTACAATGAGGAACAAGTATAACTGCAAAGAAATTTCTTGAATCGTTACAAAATCTATGAATGCGGTTTTCTCACTGTTGCAAACAGCATTTTTTTGTTTACCAGTGAAAAATATACTAAACTTCTTTATTAAGTGGTTCACGTTCATCCCAGTTACGGTCTTGCCAAATTTACTGAATCACAAACAAGATTGAAATACAATGGCTGGTAAAATAGCTGTACTGCCTTAACTTCGGTCATAACTGCTTTTGTAGTTTGGATAGTAAATCTTGATTATGCCAAGATATTCATTTAAACATACTAGCTGTACCCACACGGCGATGCCCGTGCTCCTGTTTTTACGCCAAGTTCTCCGCCTACGACGGCTGTTTAAATAAATTTTGCAACGGTATTAATTAATCAATATCTATCTTTTTCGTATTTTATATACCTATTTCTGGTTGCGTTTTGTGTCATTCATCTTTTTACACCAAAATTGCCGTATTCAAATATGTAACATAAAATAGATACAAGGAAACGTCCGGCGGAAGCGATCGCGCTAGAGTAACCCACCCAATTAGCGAGCGAAACGAACTGTGGCCGATAAGCAATTGCGATTAAAAAGCACATCTGGGACAAAAAGAAAATCCCGTATCCTGTGCGAAAAAGGATTCAACTCCCTAGCAGGAAAACAACACAATTAAAAAATACGATACACCTAGGACAGAAAGGAAATCTTGCACCCCGTATAAAAAATTTAACTATAGAAAAGCTAACGTTTGAGAAAAGGAAAAAAAAATCTAGAAATAAAAAAAATACTCCCCCCCCCCCCTTCTGATGTCAAATAATCAGTAATCATATTTTTTAACTGAATTGCGTGAACACCCTTTAAAAACCTAAATGCGAATAATCCTCAAATAATCCGCAACTCTATTGTTTATCGCCAAATTTGCCAAGCGACTTTCAAATTAAAAAGAAAATCAATTAACATTCGCACAATGAATTTAACAAAAATGACAACAGCGCAACCACCGGTTCTACTATTCGAACGCAACCATATACCGAAGATGACGTTACTACTAGCACATTTAATTAGTATACCGAAGATGACGTCACTGCAGAAACAAAAATAAAGTTTAGCCTTGAAAATTGGATCAATTAGGATCGCAATTAGAATTGCTTATATCTCCTGTTCTAATTAATTCAAAGAAATGGAACAAACATCATCTTGTCCGGAAAGGAAAGTTCTTTCCAACGACATATAATGTTAGCGGGTGGGGGATTTTTAACCCCCTAATTAGGCAAAACACGTGAAATTTCAGCTTAATTAGTTAATTATGAAAAACTAACTAGAAATTTAGAATTCGAGCTTCGAGGTGCAGATCACCGGGATACGTTCGAATTTTGTGCCAAGTTTCAAGGCTGTAGGTGCTATGGGGTCTTCTGGCCATCGGGTACAAGCAAAGAAACACCGTCACCTTTATATATATATAGATGAAAGTTTGCTCTGACGATCATTGATTTACTTCAGAAACATGACTGGCTATTATTTGGAAGGTTTCTGAATTCTTCAGGCACATTAAAGGTTAATTTCAAGAACGTTTATGATTTTCAGGGACAATTTTTCCTGCTTTTTTGCCAGATATCTTACTGACAAAAATTAGGCACACTCTCTAGCTGCCTATTATTTTCTGGGAACTTTCCAGATTTTTTTTTTTAGTTTGCAAAATAGAATTTAAATTTCTACGCGGACGTTTAAGCTCGATCAGTTCTAAAAGAAATTCTTTTTCTTTTAACCAGTTTTGACCATATACTCATGCGTTACTTCTACTTTCAATCCATGAGGCCAAGTTGCTTATCTTTTTTTTTTTTTTTTTTGGTCACCTCAAAGAAAGACCTTAGAAAGAACCTTAGAAAGAAAGAACCTTATTTGAGGCAGTAAGAAGCAAAGGGATGTAAGTGGCAAAATTAAATATTTTCTGATAACCAGTACGTGGCAGGGGAACCTTTCCTCTGTCTTGGGACAAGAGATAGTACTAGTAGCCCTGGTAGGTGCTGCTGTACTGCATGATTTAGACAAAAAATTCAATGGAAGCCTACCTAGGATGTTATCTTTAAACTCGTTTTACTCAAAAGTTTGAAAAACCCACGTGCGTCCCTTTGCTTCTCACTGCCTCATTTGGCAATAAAATAATGTTTATGAGTTTCAAAGTATGCAAAATGATTTACAAATGGTTACAACTCTTCGCCAAATTAGAATGTCATGCTTTTTAGTTAAATTTGAGCAAAAATTTAATCATAAAAATTGCACTTGATAAAAAACCTACGAATATCTCATTTTTTGTTCATTTTAATAAGCAATGACAAGTAACACATTTTGTACAAACTGCTACATCAAAATTTAATTTCAAAGAAATCTCAGAGTGCAAGTTTCTTAGTTAATGCATTTCTTTTAACTAAAAATAAACACTTTGAATAATTAAAATCTATTAATAATGTATGCACTCTATATTGAAATTCTATTGAAAGAATCCCGATCGGCCATATATACTTACACAATTTTTCTTTCAAATGATAAAAAGAAAGTTCTAAGTGGTGCGAAGATTTCTTCGATAAATTTTGGAAACTTTAACTATTGATTGCAATGCAATTTCATTTTCTGTTTGATCTTTACGCATTTTATCACAGCAAAGAACCGAATTTCTGAAGCTATAATAGTTAAGCTCAAAATTTATATTTTGCCCCCCCCCCCCCATTCACTAGTTTTAGTACAAAATTTTTAAATTATTGATGTAAATTTTTTATGTCAGACTTTTAACTAAAATTTCTTCTTAGCACTAGAACCCTTATTTCGTTCAAAATTTCATTAAAACTAGTATAGCATGGTATAAAAGTATATATTTTTCTTTATTTTGAACGTTGTCATTATTATAGGTGATTTTGAACTTTATAAGCAAAATATAAGTGTATTTCTACATTGAAAAAACAATTCAGAAACGTTCTTGAAAAATAATGGGCAACTAATGTGCCCAATTTCTGCCAATAACATATCTTAGCCAAAACAGGAACGTTTTCTTCTAAAAATCAGTAATCATCCTAAAATTATCGTTCAATCTGTGTAAATAAGGCAGAAATATCTCCGGTTAAAGCCAATCATGCTTTGGAAACCTTCAGTAAAAACTTAAGTAGGTTTTAAGTAAGCTTGGCGCCTTAATAAAATACCAAGAAAACTCCATAAACATTATTATAATCATGGCCAAAGCTACGACAGAATCGCAAATAAGCAGCAAACATCTGTCTTGCCTGCAACTCTTGCAAAGTTGCGAAATCCAAAAACTTTATTTGCTCCCTCTAGGGCCGTTACCATGGACACTTTAGACCCCGGAAAAAACCTGCTTTTCACCGCATTCCGGTTGTTTGCGGGGTATAAGTGGATTTTTTCTCCTACTGCTTGCTTCAGGGAGGCAAACGGAATTTTACCCAGAATGCATAACGCAAAACAAGTTCGTCTACTAGCCGCTAAGGATGCTGGGTAAAAACCGCTTTCTGTGGCACAATGGGAAACCTCTTTTTACATCAAAACGGCGAATTTTTCAATCGGTTTTTTGCGGAGCCAGAGCGGGGATTTACCGGGTCGAAAAGTGTGTTGTGAAGGCGGCTATTTTGAGCTTTTTCAGTCTTGAAGGTAGTGATCGCGCTTTTACAGATACACTTAATATATACGTTCAGTTAATCGTTTAACTGGTAGCTGAAAATATTTTTCACGACTGTGAGAAGTTTGCATTTGTGCAACTTGTAGTGGTTTTGCAAGATTTTTGACAAAGGTACTTAATTTTCTCAGGAAATTGATAAAAACCTGCTAAGTCAAAAAACGTTCCTCAGAAATAACCAGTAACGTTTTGGATTTTTTTTTTTTTTTTTTTTACAATATACACACTTTAGAGGACTCTCGGGAAACATTTCTTCAGAGAATGGAAACATAAATGCATGAGAAGTAATAATATTATGTGAGAAAATTATCCAATGCACAACATTCTGGATTCATTTCAGAAGCGATGCGAGGAATTGGCCTTATGAAGATAGGGGAATATGGGGGGGGGGAATGAAACAGTTAGGATATACCTATTGGAAATTTTATTTCAAAATCATAAGCACATAAAGAACGAACAATGTATTTTTTAATAAAACCTGCGTTGAAATATTACTTTTGGTAGTAAATTTGTACCTTCAAAAAAAATGCATTTTTTATTTGTGTACTGCTTGGGGCAAATTAAAAAATAAATATTTTTCTAATGAACAATTTTTATTACTTTCTTTTTAAATATGTTTCATCTAATGAATGACTAAATAAACGAATATACGAACTAACTGCTTAACCAAGAAATGAGAAGAATAAAATACGGAATGTATTTTTTAAAAAGTGAATTAATGAGTAAGGAATGTAAATAAATTATTTAATGAATAAACTCGTGTAAGTTATTTAACAAATGAATAAGTGAATTACTAAACAAAAGAACTTATTTTACTTTGCTCCGCAGATACTGGGCAATCTGTAATGAGCATTTAAAATCAAAACATTCATATTTGCAAATAAGTGAGATCTACAGTAGATATCAGTGGATCATAAATAAAATTTTAAATGTTAATTACAAAATTTTTATCATTTTAGAATAACGAAAATATTTTTAATAAAATTCGATAACTACAGTATATGTATCGAATTCTGAAAATGACCTATTTTATTATTTTCCAGGATCTTTTAGAGCTACTTATTTTTTGACTGGAATCAACACTATTCTTTAGAAATTAGTTGAAATATTGTTGGATAGGTAGCACGGCAAACTGAAAATGTTTAACCAATTTACTTTGTCGCTCTATTCCACCTTCCCCCACCCCTTGCATTCCCCTAATAATATGTGTCATAAGCGAAAAGTTCTTTGGATGTACTATCTTGTTCTCCGATTCACATAATCAAAGATTTAACACGATATCTTGTAGGTTTTTTTTTTTTTTTTAATGCTATTATTTTGCGCAGGTGTAAACATTCTTCATAATAAAAAAAATAATAATTACTGCATTAACTTTTCTTTACCTACTTTTAATTTTTTCAGGTGCGAGCGCTTCTCTAACCAACAATCAGATTTTATCTTCTGAAAGTTTTGTATTAGTATTTAAAAACAACTGTCCTTGTATTCACGTCCTTTTTAGTTTATTTCGCTTTCGTGCACGCGTTCCTTTCTCTCTTAACTACTACACCTTGAAAGACTCCAGTTGTATCGGGAAAATAACTTAACTAAAATAGCTACGAAGATCGAGAGACATTCTTTCATATTTACAACCGATAATATCCTCATCCGCACAAATATTGTAACGGATCCGGTGCGACTTCCTAATTTCTTGAAAGGACGACACAGTTCTTGAGAAAAACACAGGTGATTTATTTACATTATGTACAGAAAAGATCGTTAACAACTGCTAAACCAATCATCAGCAACTAAGCTAATATCACTCAACACCGTAAACTCAACGGTTACACACGTATTTGCTTCCAAATACGAAAAACAACGCAGCGAAATGCCTCGCAATAAACAGAGCTAATACACTCAGTACAAATTCTCAATCGAGACTGCCTTTTTATCATGCGTAACGGCTTTTATAGACATCAAAAGAGACCTCTCAACTATTCCAGAAAATGTTACACCGTTCTACACTTTATTTCTTTCCATTCACAAATTTTATCATTCAGAAATTAGGGGACCGTATACTTCAGCCAAATGTACGGGGGCTGTATATTCAGTACAAGAAACTATTTACAGGTTACGTTACTACACTAATTTTAGAGGAAAGATAATTAAATAAACGCCAAATTTAGCTAGATTACGACAAATTAATCACAAAAATAATTACTATTTACAGAATTTGTAACAATATCTACCTATACCTATGCATGTGAACAGGACTGTGAAGTAAGGGAGTCGGAGTTGGGACCCAAAGATTTAAACTTCCAACAGTTGTAGTCGGCTTTGGTCCTCTTCTCTCAGAGCCCGAAACTCTGCCAGTACAGTGGAGTCGGACTGATTATGAGGTAAAGGAGTCAGAGCTAAGTGCGTCTGGATCTTTGGATATCTGGATATCTCTTACGCGCACAGCGCCTAGACTGTTGGGCAGATTTTTATGAAATTTTGCACAAAGTTGGTTCGTAGCATAGGGTGGAGCACCTCGAAGCGATTTTTGTAAAATTCAATTTTGTTCTTTTTCTATTCCAATTTTAAGAACATTGTATCGAGAAAATTATCATTACATGGACGAGTAAATTATCATAACGTGGACGCGCAAATTATCATAACGTGATGAGCAAATTACCATAACATGAGAGAGCAAATTAACATAGCAAATTGGCTAGAAATTCATCATCCATTATTTGTAAATATACAAGCGAACCAAACGACCTTTTAATTTTCTACCACGGGCAAAGCCGTGCGGGTACCGCTAGTTTATTTATAAAATTGCACATATTGCAATAGGTTGCGTACACAAACACTCATACTAAAAGATACAAGTGAGACTATTAATATGAGCATTAAAAATATTTGGTATACAAAAGTATGTTTAACTATATTTTTATAATTAATTCTATCGCAGTAAGTCTTTGTTTTAATTTAACAACACAAAATGGTACGTTTCGGAGAATTAACATAAATAAAAATGTTTTCTGTGCAGGATAAAGTATTTTATTTCTTCAAAAAAAAATTTATTAGAATGTGATGACTTACCGTACATTATTTTCCAATGCATAAAATGAGAAAGTAAGATTTTATGTTCTGGTAAACAACAATTTTCTTCCCTTGCTCAATACTTTTTTCTTGCTGTACCATTATGATAATCACCGTTGAAGCATTATGGAAATTTGCTGAATGGTACTTTCGCGTACAAATTCTGGAAAAAGCTTTATGTTTTTCCGTAGTACTATGTTTTTTTTTTAACATTTTCCCCATTAAATCTTTATTTCTTCCTCCAACATTACTCTTTTTTTCTCTTCGTGCATATCTAGCTGATCCCGGCTCAAAACTAAGGGAATGCATTAAATAAGAATGTTTCCTTCTGCAACTAAATAATCCTGCTCCTCCTTCATTTATTTGTTTACTTTTGAGAAAATCCTTTAGCATTTTCTGGTACATGATAGGTATTGTTCAGTTTGTAAGCATATTTCTGAGCTGGTTGTGAGAAATATTTTCAGAGATTATCATGGCTCTGTTTATAGGCAAGCTGTTACAGCGATTTGACCGTTCAACCTGTACGGTATTAAATATTCTAATAACAGGGTTGTGTCCAAAATTTTAATTTTTTATTTTTATTTTTTGAATTAGCATGCTTAAAACATAGGATCTGACCTTTTTTTAATAATTTAACAAAATGTGATTTTTTTTTAATTATTTTAATCGATGAGCTTTCATTGTTTGCGCTTCTGCCGATGACATCACAAATGACGAAATGCCATTCACGGTTGCCATTCGAAAAGCGCAATATTTAATTCGCATCTTTACTCACGTGTAATACCAACGATATGGTTGATATCAAGCGTAGAGCGCATTATTTAATTCGCTGAGTATCATAACATGGAATCGCGGTAGACAGATGCGCCAAAGTACTTCATTTGTGACGTCATAAAGATCACGCCTTATTTTCAAAATCGGACATTTAAAAAAATTAATTAAAAATTAAGCGTCGGGAAAATATTTTTTTTCCTCAATCTAAGTTTTTTTTTTTTTTTTTTTACTTTTTTTTTTTTTTTTTTGGTTATTCCATCAATGTTAGTGAAAAAAGTAGTACTTGTGAATGAAATAAACAATCCCATTGTATTTAGAGAAATAATGTAAAAGTTTAGTAATGTACGCATTAGGAGATCAATTTAAAAAAATACATTAATTATAACTTTTTTCCTCTTTCACTGATTGGATATAACGTATCATTACAAAGCTTCCTGAAGGAAAAAAAATTCTTTTATGGGTCATTCTTCAAAAAGTTTAACTTTTCTGTCACACGCCTTTTACAGAAAAAAATTAAGGAACAATTCATTTAACAATGCTTTTTAATTTCATCAAAAATACATCTATTTAAATCTGTCTACAATTTAATAAAAAAAAATATTTTGGTATATTTTTGGTTCACAACAAGTGAATTCTCACCTCCGTAGCATGTCACACATCTTGTGTGACTGTTTATGTAGCTTAATAACTTGTTTAATTAAATGTATATACTTATTTATTTGTTATTCCTTTCACAAATGTTTCAAATACTAATTGTTTAAGTATATTTATTTTTATTTAATATTATGCTTTATTCGTTTTAGTAGGACAAGGAGTCATGTCACACAATTAATTCTCACCACCGTTACCTAAATACAAACTGCCATTCCTCATTAACACGTAGCAGTAATAACATCAAATTTTATTTTCCATGATGCAAGAGAGCCCCCTTGTTTATTTTCAGCCGTAGTTGAAGTTGTGAGATTTTTATCGAAAAGCAAGAAGATAGATTTTGCTTTAAAACTTAGTGTGGTTATTCTGACTTCTCACCTCCGTGAACTTGAATTTCAGGGATGTAAATTAATGTAAAAAAGGAAGTGAATATGTTTTTATATGCTTAACATGTGCAGATTGTAGCAACGAAGAAAAAAAAATTCTTTGAAAAATGTATCTATTAGACCTATATTAATGGACAATTCTTCACCTTCGTGAATATCACCTCCGTGACAAATCTTATCAATGTCATTATTTCTGAGGTGAAAACAAATGATGGAGGGGAAATACATCAATAATAGGCATTCTACCAAAATTATAAATTGCCAGTATATCCTCAAATTTACTAAATACTATTTTTTAACATACAATTGAAACTACTAATTAAGCAGTACTTTAATTAAGAGAGTCTAATATTATATTCCCACTAATCATTAAAATAGTTCATTGTTTGCACAATGAACAAAATTACTACTTTGACGCTAAATTGGCCTCGATTTTTAAATATTAAAAGTTTCATTCTTTTTTTATCTCCGTGAAAAAGCCCTTTTTTATGTTATTTATTTATTTTATGATGAAAATAATTAGAACTTAGCTGGGCTATTGTTTATGGTTACTTCTAGTAAGCAACACTTTCATGTAAGAATGAAAAAAAAAAAAAACAAGGTTTCGAAATTGAAAAATACTTGCGTTCAAGGGGTATGTTTTCTAGAAAATGACCCTTATGCAGTTAGAAGTAGAAATATAAAGATATTAACTAAGCCCCTTCACTACTTCACTAAATGGAAATCACATCATTCAGGTTGTAGTCATAAAGGACCTGGAAAAAATAAATCTAATTTGTGTACATTAGATGTATAAATAAAAACGATTCAGTACATACTTTCCCATTTCACCGGATGGAAATTACGTTAAAATTCTGAAATGTCTTAAATAAAAATTTTCTTTTGTGCTCCATTTGGAACAGAAAAACACTAAATCAAACCATCTTGTCCTTAACTGAAGGCAAAACCACCTTATAGTTATGAAATATAACACGTAAGTTTAAATACTAGCAGTACCTGCACGGCAATGCTCGCGAAAAAAATTTAAAGAATATCCTTTGAATTAATAAAGATGAAATTATTGATTTGCAAATTGAGAGTTCAGAGAGAAATCTGATAGCTCAAGCTAAAATATCAGATTAATTATATCAGATGTTATTGGGTATTACCTATATTTTTACAAATTATGTTACCATAACACAACCCTACATTATTATACTTTTAATATCTTACTATACTGTACGTACTTCCAATCACGTATTGGTTAGGAAAAAGTGCTTCTAGTATCGAGTAGAAGGATTGTAAATAACTCAAAGCGTTTAGAAAAGAATCTTAAAATGAAACTGTAACTAATGGATTTAGGAAATTATATATGGTATATCTTTTTACTTACTACATTTTATCCTCCGCATACTATAAGTTCTTCTAATGACATGGTGGTTAAGAAAAATCTTTCCAATAAAATATAGTAAATAATCCAAAGCGTTTAGAAACAAATCTCAGGGGAAAACTGAAACTAAAAGATTATGGGATTCTAATCATGTATTATTGCGTAAATATAGCAAATAATATATCTGCTAATTAAAGGAATAGAAAAATGAGGACGGGTAAAATGACTTTCTCGTAAAAATTCAAATCTTTTGATATCTATTTCGACTTTTAACACCCAGTCGTTCTCGAGCAGATGAGACTTCAGACAGACATACGCAAGCACTTTTAATGGTATAGACTAGCCGGTACGGGATGGTGAATACCGCCTCCAACGTTGTACTTCGAGCACCTGTAGTGGTACAGTAATTATTAAATGGTACATAAACTAATCCCATTTCTGCAGCGGGGTGAGTCTAACTTCAACCACACTAGCTTTTTTTTCCAGCACTCTTTTTCCAGCCTACTTGAGAGGTGCGAAGCCCTGCCTCAGGTTCTCTCGAAATTCGCATCATTAGATTTCATCCTACAGTAAACTCCCAATTATCCGCGGAATTGGGTGGCACGAGTGCCACGGACAATAGAAATCGCGGATAAACCGCAGAAAGTCTAAAATGAGGGACAAATAAGGTAAAAATTGTCCCTTTCACAAAATCTTAGCTGTATTGATGCTTAACACTTTCTATAAGCAATAAAAATATAACCAGTACAGTAAAAATGCTTTATATTTTTGCACTACAGAAATTAACATCAATATAGAACAAGTATATCTTCGCCTCAGAGCAACAGTAAGATATCTTAGTGTTATTTCTGGGATTAGATATCTTACTGTTGCTCTGAAGCGACGATGTGTACGATGAAGAAAGCCCAACAAATAAATATATAAATAAAACAAAAAAAAACTAAGTTTAAATTTGCAATTTTTTCAGCCATTGATATTTGCGTTTTCTGCGAAAATACATGTTCCTTATTGTTGATAGACTAACGGATAATACACCCCGCTGATAATCGAGAGTTTACTGTACTTGGATCTTTCGCTCAAAGCAGGGATAGTGACTTACTGGCAATTTGCGAAAACTTTTCGCCTTTGTGGATCGAGGGACACTGAGGATGAACGTTTTAACTAATTTATCCGCTAATTAAAAGTTGTACAAAATTGATACTGAGCGTATAAGATTCTCCAAAATTTTTCAAATGGTTCGATATATGGATTCATTCTCAGCTCGATTTTGTTCTCGCACAGATTTTAATAGTAGTGATTTTATGTATTTTCACTTTCTATAGTTTATACTACATAATAATACACTACATAATAATACCCTGCATCATATACTGTACGCACTTTTAATGACCTAATGGTTAATAAACATATTTCCATTAAAAGGATTGCAAGTAATTGAAAGCGAAGCGAGTTGTGGACAAAAAGTTTAGAAACGTATCTTAGAAAATAACTGAGACTAAAATATTAAAGGAATGACATTTAATAGGGATAAACTTTGAACTTTCTTGAAACTTTTGCAGTGATATGAAGAGGAAAATTAATGAGATCCGAAGCATTTCATAAGATTCTCCGCAGCAATCCATGTGTTAAGAGCCTTTTGTGAAATTTTCTCACCAGGATTGTCATGTAGATTTCTACGTTTCATGTTAATGAATAGCTCCTCATATAAATTGCACCAACATTTTAAAGATAGCAGCCCAATTCTCTTAGGTTTAAGATATGAGTTTTCATATTTCCAGTGAAAATTTCTGCGGAGATGGAGCTCTAAAAGAGATTTTAATATAGAGTTAGAAATGTTTACTGGATATCATATCTCGTGGATTCATAGCTCAAAGTTTGAAATCAATCATTTGTCTTTTTTTATTATATATTCGGAAAATAATTGTTAGTCCGTGTGCTATTGAATGTCTGGCACTTATAGCTGGTAGAAATACCATATAGTTTTCTATGTGCTCCGAAAATATGTTCTAAAAACTTTGTAACCTTGTTATAATTTACAGTGCTGGCCAAATTATTAGACTAAGACTGTTTTAAAAGCAAATTCTTTATTGATTACATAACTATAGACACATTAACGAACAGTGAAATAATTATCTAATATTTGGTATGCATTTCCTTGTTCTTGATGAGCATTTTAAGCTTTTTTGGCATACTTTTCACAAGGTTTACACCACTTCTTAACTTTTTTAAAAAGGAGGTAAAAAATTTTTATACTCACTATTATATATGCTCACATACACATACTCACTAATTACCTAAAACTAGCTTTAAATATAACAGAACACCCTAATAAAAATAACTGGTGAACTGTTTATGCTGATTGAGGTTATGTTCCTTGTAGGTAGATAAACAAAAAACATAAACAAAGCAGACAGTGCTGCCACCCGCAAACATTAAATTATGCTAAAATAACGTAATAATCAGTGTACAGTATGTACTGTACTTTGACAATAAAATAAATAGTATTTTAGTACAAATAGTGTACAAAAAACAAAAAAAACTCTTTAGTCTAATAATTTGGCCAGCACTGTAAGCTGAGCACTACTGAAACGCATGAGAAACATTTTTATACGTAATTTTCAATTTTTTAAGCAAAACATTTGACTCCTAACGTTGGTACATGAAAGTACAATTTTCAAATATTTAATTTTTAAGTATATTTTCTAAATGTTAGATTTCTAAAACAAGGCGTGACCTCTTATAAAAATCATTCGAACGTGTTTGAGAACATGGAACTCTAATGTCCGTCTTAAAAATGGATTTAGAAATGCTTACTTAACACTGAATTGATCGTAGACATCTGCTAAAAATTTGAAAATAAATATGTATTACAAATGTGACCATTTTCATTTTAAATTCTGCAAAATTGGGCTGATAATTTGGACAGCCAACAATCGACTTAGTGGTGCTTCACTGTCACATGCCTTTTACAGTTAAAAATTGAGAAATAGTTCATTTAAAATATTTTTTTTATTTTATCAAAAACATGTTCACTTAAAAGTGACAACAGTTTTTCTAATTATTTTATTATAATATATTTTTGGTTCACAGCATTTGAATTCTCACTTCCGTGGCTTGTCGCACACCAAATGGTCACACACCTTTCCTGGTGGGACTGTTAATGTTGCTTTATAACTTGTTTAGTTTAAAAAATAAATTTTTTTATTTATTATTTCTCATATTAAGTGTCTCGAATACTAAATGCTTATGAATATTGGAAAAATGCTTACATTAGGCCTATATTAACAGAAAAATTCTCACCTTTGTGAATATCACCTCTGACAGCCCTTGTCAATTTAATTTTCACAAAAGTAAAAATAAATTACGGGGTTGAAATACAGCTATTTTATACATTGCACTAAAACTATAAATTTTCAGTATATTATCAAATTTACTAATTTAGAAATTTATTGATACTTATTTTTAAACACAAATTTAACTAAATGGATAACAAATTTAAGCTGCACTTCAATCAAGATTTATATTAGCTTCACACAAATCATTAAAATAGCTCATTGTTTGCATAGGTAACATAATTGCTTCCTTGATAGTAAATAGGCCTCCATTTTCAAACACTGAAAGGGTTTTATTTTTAAATTTCCGTGAACAAAGTATTTTTTTAGTTTTCAGTTTTTTGAGCAAAAAAATTAAATAATTGGACTTTTCTTGGATCATTTATTATGGTTACTTGTAGTAAATAACAGTTTCAGATAAGAATGGGGAAAAAAACAAAAAGTTTTGATATAGTAAAATATTTTTGTTCAAAAGTTACAAGTTCAGGAAAATGACCTATATAAGTGATAATATATGAAAAAGTTGCATATATACGAGGGACGTTTTTAAAGTAAGATCCATTTTGAAATAAAAAAAGAACGAGAACAGATAAAGCAAAGACATTTATTGCAAAAAAAATCTACCACCCTTACGCTACATTTCGACACTGCTCCCGTGATTTTCCAAGCATTTGTCATAGCGTGGTACAGGTTTTTGTATACCTACCTGTTCGTAGAAAATTGCAGCCTGTGTAGTCAACCATGGAGTAACATTTTCTCTGAGCTCATTATTGCTGTTGTGCCACAGAACACCTAGAAAAGACTTTAGATGCCGAAACAAATGAAAGTTGCTGCGAGCGAGGTGGTTGCAGACCAAAGGATGTTGAAAAACGTCCCAACCAAAGCCCTGTAAGAGTTCTCATGGTCGTCTACACATGCGGCAAATTTGTACGAATAGGTATACAAAATCCTGTACCACGCTATGACAAATGCTTGGAAAATCACTGGAGCAATGTCAAAATATAGCGTAAAGGTGGTAGATTTTTGTGCAATAAATGTCTTTGCTCTATCTATACTCGTTCCTTTTTTATTTCTAAACGGACCTTACTTTAAAAACAAGCCTCGCATGTGTGTGTATGTCTAAACATATTTGCAACTTTCAAGTCGAAATTTATAAACCATTGGTCAAAAATTCATTAAATGAATGCTTTTAAAGATTTCTGACGCATAAATGTTCGCGTGGACAAATTCTTTTAAAATTTCTGAGAAATATTTGGATTTCATTTAAAATGAAGAAGGCTTGTCTTGTGATAAACGAAAAAAAATGCTAATGTGTTAAGAAAAAGTCTTCTTAGGCGGAAAATAAATGAACGAAAAATCTTGTCAACATTTAAATTTTTTTTCAGCTTTCCAGGCCAAAAACAATAATTTCTGGTCGTTTAAACACAATTAATTGCTAGAGGGTAAATTAAAACATTTCGTGTTTCAAGTTTTCGGGACCGTGTTTTGTTTAATAAAATGAAAATGCTTCGTTAAGATAAATGGATTAGAAAGCTGTGAAGTAGAAAAATTTCCCTCCGCAAAACTTTCATTCTTTTGTGTAGTAATTGAAGAAAGAATTTGTTTTGCCTGATTATAGATGGAAAATGTAAAACTTCAGCTTCTATCGCAAAAGATTTTTAAAATTAAATTGTTTGAATATTTAAATAAAAGGAACGTCATAAGTTTCAGCATGTGTACCCATTATTTAACGGTATTAAAATAAACTATTTTTAGAAAATTCTAGCGACTGGGAAAAAAATATTTTAGTCTGGATGCTATTTTTTCCAAAAGGTGTTCACCTTAATCAGATGCATTGTTTACTACTCTCATCACTGACGTAATTAATTAAAATATTGAATCAATGATTCAGTACATTTCTTATTGTTGGCAACATGATACGGAAACCTGATTATTTCAGTAATTAACTGAACTATTCTGCCGTGGAAAAAGGCAGTAACTGCACGTTTTTCATTTTTCCGTCATCCAGTGTACGTTAGCTTCCTTATTTGATTTCTGCTTTAAAAAAATTTTAAAAAGCTCGAAAAAAAAAAGTCAAGTTTCAACATTTCTCCCTTTTTAGCGTTGAATACGAAACGCCTTCTGCAAATATCTCAGAAACCCGTTTCTGCAGATACTGCCGTTTACCTGCCCACTGCAATACTCGTTTCGCATATCGATGGAATTCTGCAAATAGGTTTAATTTTTTTGTTTTTTAACATGGTTTAATCATGGTTAATTCAAGTTGCATCAGTAGAAAGAACAAGAAACTTCAAACGTTACCTGAAAACAGAAACTTTTTGTATTAAAACCTGCTAACCCCAAAATGTGCTATGAAACGAATATGTTTTTATTATTTAATAAAAAGTTACCTTAATGAAGTTAGCCATTGATATTTTATATCTTGGCATTCGACTTTATAAAACGTCTTCAAAAAGAGTTTGAATCTCTGTACAGTGCTGGTCAAATTATTAGACTAAGACTGTTTTAAAAGCAAGCACCAACATTTTGAAGAAAGCAGCCCAATTCTCTTAGGTTTAAGATATGAGTTTTCATATTTCCAGTGAAAATTTCTGCGAAGATGGAGCGCTAAAAGAAATTTTAATATAGAGTTAGAAATGTTTATTCGATATCATATCTCTCATAGATTCATAGCTCAAAGATTGAAATCAATCATTTGTCTTTTTTTATTATATATTCGGAAAATAATTGTTAGTCCGTGTGCTATTGAATGTCTGGCACTTATAGCTGGTAGAAATACCATATAGTTTTCTATGCGCTCCGAAAATATGTTCTAAAAACTTTGTAACCTTGTTATAATTTACAGTGCTGGCCAAATTATTAGACTAAGACTGTTTTAAAAGCAAATTCTTTATTGATTACATAACTATACCCACATTTCCCTTGTTCTTGATGAGCATTTTAAGTCTTTTGGCATACTTTTCACAAGGTTTACACCATTTCTTAACTTTTTAAAAAAGGAGGTAAAAAAATTTTTATACTCACTATTATATATACTCTCATACACATACCCACTAATTACCTAAAACTAACTTTAAATATAACAGAACACACTGTTTAAGCTGATTGAGGTTATGTTCCTGGTAGGTATGTAAACAAAGAACATAAACAAAGCATACAGTGCTGCCACCTGCAAACATTAAATTATGCTAAAATAACGTAATAATCGGTCAACAGTATGTACTGTACTTTAACAGCAAGATAAATAGTATTTTAGTACAAATAGTGTACAAAAAACAAAAAAAAACTCTTTAGTCTAATGATTAGGCCAGCAGTGTAAACGAAAATTACTTTACGTATTTACCGTAAATTCATAATTAACTACATTTTACTTGAAAAGCTTTCAGCAGGTTTTAAAGATAAATTGCGAGATAAATTATTCCTATCAACAGATAATCAAAGAAATGTCAATTAAAGTACTAAGTAGGGGAATGTGAGGAAAAAGGAAATAGCCAAAATTTATTTTAACTTTTAGGAAATAAACAAATTGGGTATTTCATTTGGAAATTCCAGTGTATGAGAAAAGAACAACGTATTTTAAATAAATCTAGAAATGATTTTTGTTTTCTGTACTGTTAATTTGTACCATCGAACAAGAGAAAAATTATCACCTTATCCCTAAGAGAAAAACAAAATATTTCTCAAATGACATATTTTCTAAATGATAATCAAAAATATTCGGCATCTAATCAGCGAATAAATACACGAATGAGTTGATGAATGAATAAATAATGAAAAAAAGCAATTAAATTAATAAATTAAATAATTAAAATGCGAGAGAAAATAAAATATTCAATAAATAAGAAAACAAGAGAATAAATGAATAAATATTTAAATTGGTAAATGAAGTAATGCAAATGAATTTACTAATAAATAAATGCGTAAGTCATTAAATAAATGAAAGAGCCAACAAAATAAACTATTTCAATTTGTTTCTCGTGCACATAATAAATTGTATCAGGAATTTAGAAATAAAACAAGCGTAGTATTTTTTTTTTTAAATCACAGGACATCAGTAAATCTAAATTAATGCGTAAAATGTTTTTTACAAAAAACTTCTGCATTTTATAGTTTCAAAAATATTTTTTTACAAACCACAAAATATTGCAATATTTGAATCAAATTTTGAACATAACTTGCATTAATATTTTCCTTGATCTTAATAGGTATTCATTTCTTGAATTGAATTAACGATATGTTTAATAATATAGTTAAAATATTGCAAGGTAGGTGGCACCGCAAAATATGAAAACATTTTACCATTTTACTTTTTTATCCTTATTATTTATCTTTACTTCCATTCTTCTACCGATCGGCCAATTGCAAATCTCTACTTCAAAGAAAAACTTTTGATGCTGTAAGTTTTATATGTAACCATAAAAGATTAGGGTTTTTTTACAGCAGAAAAGTGGGAGAAGGGGTATTTCGTTTATTCAAGAGTCTTTTTTTTTTTTCAAACAATAGCTTTTCAAAAGTTAAATTATTTTTCATAAGCGGGGGACGGGGAGCGGTATTTCCCATTTGAGGCAGGAGGAGCAAAGGGATGCAAGTGGACATTTTCAAGTTTTGAGTAAAACGCGTATAAAGTTTACGTCCTAGTTAGGCTTTCATTGAATTTATTTTCTAAATCATTCTGTACAGCAGCACCTACCAGGGCTAACTAGTACTATCTCTTGCCCCAAGACAGGAGACGGTCACCTATTTTTTGTACTGGTTATCTCCATTTTTTAAGTTCTGCTTTTCACTACCTTATTTGTTCTAGATATACTGTGTTTTTCAATTGCGTTGTTTTTCTACTGAGGGAGGAGGGAATGGGATTCTCGTTTAAAAGTTTTCGTTTAACAGATCAGATTGCTATTCGGCTGAGTTGCGGTTTCATTTTCAGCTGGCGAATTAGGCGGTAAACTATAGAATTGGTGGATTATTTTTAGTTTAAAGCAACTGTTAAAGTTATTTCATGTCAGGTGAGTTTTTTTAAAGCTCAGTAAAACTTTTATAGATTTTTTTTTACAAAGGGATTGTACGCATTTTAGGTAAAGAAAACTGAATATTTTACATCAGATGAGGGGAGAGGTATTTTCCGTTATTGAAGGAACTTTTTTTATTCTTTGCACGGGCTTCTCCATACGGGTACATCTAGTTGTATTATAAGTTTAAATATGTGTTAGAGCAAAAGGCAATATTCTCCACTATAAACAAAGAACAGGCTTTAAAATGCACAATCGAAAGACGCATAGAAAATTAACTATACATATATATATATAGATTTTATCATCGCTTTTATTTGAACAACGCTAATTGTAATAGAAGCTGATCATTTCCACCGTAAGAAGTTAATTAGCATAGATTAAATTTCCGGAATTATCAACGGACTATGTGAAAACCGGAAACTTAATGAGATTCTAGGCTTTTCCTTCTCGCAATCGACGTGCTTAGAGTCTTTTGTAAAATCTGCTCTAGAAGATTATGATGAAGATATGTCAATGAATAGTTTTGCATATAAATTACGTTTGAAGTCAAAATATGCGAACCAGAATCTTTCACGCTAGAGATCTGGATCTTTATCCGTTCTATGAATACTATTACAAGAAAAGCAGATATTCGTGCGATGCCGCTACCTGCGGGATTTGTGAAAATGTATTTTGATGAGATATCTGGCGTTTCTGCCAGAAATGTATTCGAGAGGTTTCAAAGAGAAAGAGCTGTGTTTCGTATTTCAGATTAAAAATGTTTTATCTTAAAACGGGAAGTAATTTATTTTCTAGTCCGAGAAAGCATTATTCCCGCCATTTCTGTTGCGTTATTGAAATAGGGATGTTTTGAGAAACATACCAGTATTTTTTCAGTTATGAGAAATATTGTTTATCCTTAAATTTCTACATTCTACAGCATGTGAAATGTGTTTTTTGATCCGAATAAGTTATCATAAGCATAAGGCAGTTTTCTCAACATCAGATGACAGCTTTTTTCTTCTGGCTCTACTGGTTATTTTCTCGTGACTTTTGTTGCACATTGCTCAATACATTTGCAGGGGTATGCCATTTTTACGCATATATTTGCACTTTATTCCAGGAATTTTGTGCTTTGACTTTTAATTTTTCTGGGCTTAAACACAAAGAACTATTGTAGGTCATTCTATAAAGTATCACTTTTCAAAAAAAAAAAGTACTTAAAAAAATTACTACGCGTTGCACGTGTGAATGTACATCACTACTTTTCAATACAAGTATTTTTTAATAAAGTTGATAATTTATCTATATAAATAAAACAGAGAATATGTGTACGTTCCGTATACAAATTCACAATTTATATCTGATCTCGACCAAATGTGCATTCAAGGTACCTTTTCATCTGAGAAGGGTCGTATGAGAGCTTTCAAACTCTAAAAATGTTCCCAATTCATTCGAATTTTAATTTTAGGACAAATAAATGGCTATTTCTACTCCAAATAATTATGGTTTTCTCTCGATTTTTACTTCATTAGAAAACCTGTAAAGATTACCCTCTTAGAAGATCTTCCTACAGTTAGAGAACTGCTTGAGCCTAAATTAACGGGGAAACTGTTTTAAGCATTTTTAAGAAAGTAAAAATCAATTTTAAATTATTTATAATTCGCGTGAGCTGATGAGCCTGAAGAAATCATTGAGAAGCAATAGCTGAATAAATATCTGTGCCCCGAAATGCTTAAATGTGAATGAATGAAACTTTTGCTTTTCCTTTGAGGTTTTCCCTGCAATCGGGGGATTAAAATATTTCCATTTCGGGTATTTCTTCGCATGTAGTTATTTTTTTCCGCTGGCAGATGATAATAAAGGATTGAGTAGTGTTAGAGAAAAGTTTTGCTATTAAATTTAATCTAATCTAGACTGTTATATTAGTCATTAACGTTAACTCAGAATGGTTGATACTGGTGTAGATTTTGAAGGACACTGACGTTCAGTAAGTTACCGTCCTATAGCCAGGGCTAAGGCAGAAATACATGAAATACACCGCCAGCTCAGTCAATTCCAGCCGAGGACTGCAGTTTCGTGCTTATTAGCATTCATCAGCCCGGCAAAGGACTAACTGAGCTGGAGGTGGAAAACCTCTTAAGGAAGCCAAGAGTACCAAACAAACTGGTAGCTAACATAGAATTAGCGCTGAACAGACGAGTGACCGAAACAATGGTTCGGTTCAACTTGAATATTGCAGGCAAGGCAGGTATATTCAGCAAGTTACCGCCCTATAGCCAGGGCTAAGGCAGAAATACATGAAATACACCGCCAGCTCAGTCAATTCCAGTCGAGGACTGCAGTTTCGTGCTTATTAGCACTCATCAGCCCGGCAAAGGACTAACTGAGCTGAAGGTTGTTATTCTTATCTTGACTTTCGACGAATTTTAACAATAGGGAATTTTTGGAAGCTATTCAACTAATCTGGATGGGGTTTAAAAGACACTTCGTTGGTGTTACTTTGAAATTTATCATTCTGAAAGGGGTTACTGTTGCTATTTTCCTTATACAGATATAGATATTTTTAGGAGACAGTTAATGCTATTTGAAAACTGTAACGCTTATTGAAGCAGTGATTTTTAGAACCTGGTTTCCTTCTGATGCTAGGGAATTTTAGTGAGTTTTTCTTTCTCTTACAGAGAGTTTGGGAGAATATTGTCCTCATTCCAAATGGTAATTTTTAATGACTTTTGTCCTTACTCTGAATGAGAACTTTTAATGATCAATAAAGGATTTTTAGACTTACGTCAAGATCGTTCTGGATATTTTGCTGGGCTGTAGTATTAATACTAATGGCGATTTAAACAGCCTGTTAACGCTTCTGTGGGACTATAGCACTAATTTTAATGACTCATTTAGTTATATTTCTCCTTCTTTAACACACGACCTCAGGGTTTTTCTTTTTTTTCCTTTTTTTAAAGCAGGGATCTCTGCAACCGACAAGGAATTTCTTAAGAGCGCTGGATCTGACGGAATTAGGATTTTTACGGGAATATTAACTTTATTTCTGAAGTTTCCTCATTAGAGTGGGAATTTTAGGGACTAACGTCCAAATTTCAATGAAGATTTAGAGGAACTTCATGAATCTGATAGGTTATTTTGCACTTTTTTTTAAAATTTAAACTCGAATGCTAAATATGCGTCACTCAGCATTTTTTTTTTTTTTTTTTTTTTTTGAATGGACCCTGAAAAATCGAGCGACAACTATTATGATTCATAGCGACTCCTCATGTTCAAATGTATAAAAATAAAAGTCTAAAGTGTCTAAATTTCCATGGTCTAAATTTTCATTCGTGCACGAATGAAGTGCATATATGGCGGTAAAAAATCATAACCGGACAACTGGACTAAGCAATGTCTCTTATACTTACTTTCGTTTTTTTTTGGGGGGGGGGATTCAAACAAAATTGCCTGATTTCACTTTGCCATGAATGTATGATTGCTGCGTTAGCTCACGTTGTTATTGGCATGAAGTGAGTCACTACATTGCTTTATGTACCGCATTTGCGTTAGAAAAGGTAAGTCGTGTTACTTACCAAAGGTCCTTGATGCTAAAAATGTTTGGTTACTCTGTAAGTTATGTCCTACCTGAAAATTTCCTGCATCAAATGTACTTTAATGAGTTCACTTAGATTTGAATTTTCATTTTTTCAGCTTATGGTTTTTTTTTTTCTCTAACAACACAATTCTTTCAAGAGAATTATTTTTTTTAATTACAATTGATCACATTCATTCTACATAAATGTTTTATTTTTTGCTGAGCTCATCATCAATTATGATACAGCTTTTGAAACGTTAGTATATATTTGTGCTCTTTCTGTAAAGGAATTCGATATAGAAAAAATCTGAAAATGAGGAACTAAGCTTATGAAAAGCTCTAACTTTTATAAACACGGAATAATAATCTATATAGAGAATATAGATTTAAAAAAGGAAGAAAAAAAGAATGTTTCAAAAGTTAACTGTCAAAGTCTTAAAATTTGGATTCAATCTTTGATTATGATAACTTTTAAATGTTAGATACATAATTCAGTTTTTCTTTGTTAAGATATCCTTCATATTTATGATTAACTGATTTATTTTACTTTATTATCCGTTTTCTACATAGCTCTATTTTGATACTTATCAAAAAATATGTTAGTGTATTTATAAAAGAGAATCAATATTTTTTGTTTTAAAAACATTGCTAGAAATCGGAAGATGTGAATAAGTTTATTCAATATTATCTTTTTTTTTAAATAGGTCCTGGGTATTTGCATTTTCAATAACTGTACTACTTGCAGACAAATTCTTCATTAAGGCATTTAAAGCAAGCATGTTGTCCATGCAGTCTGAATTTTAATGGATGGAAAATTAATTAATAATTTTTATTCATTCCTACGCGTCAGAACGATTTTTGTTCTTAACTGAAAATAATTAATTTTTCTCACGCAAAAACATGCTTATTTTAAAAAACGCTAATTATATGCCCCAAAACAAACAAAACCTTAGTTTTCTTTAACTACACAATAATGAAGAAATCATAATTAAAAGTAATAACTAATAGTTTTGTTTCCGTTAGTTTTTCACTTAATCAAGGAAAAAAAAAACAACTTATTATTACTGAAGACATTAACAAAATTAGTATAAATCTCAAACAATTGTCGTGTGTTGATTTTTTTAGTTACTTATTTAAATGCAAACTGCCGCTCAGAAATTGCAAAAATTGTAAAAACCTTTTTACTAATTTTAGAGTAAATATTTCCATTAAGTACCAACTGGTTTTTTTCCCTTTGTTTTGCTTTGTTTTTTCACATAAGAAACCAAATTTTAACGAGATCTGAAGGATTAAAAATGTATATCTGGTTTAGGCTTAAAGGTTTTAAAGTCTTTAAGTCTTCTCAAATACCTTTTGTAAAAATAAGTTTTGTTCATGGTGTTAAAGTCATTGTTTAAAATAAGCATTTGATCCATTAAACATTGCTTGAGAAACATTTGCACACTATCGTCGACAAAGGAGATTATCTGTGTCTCGAAAGAAAAACCAAAACTTCTGTTAATCTGAAAAGAGTTAAATCTCATTTTAAAATTTTAATGCAGAATTATTAGTTAATTAATTCTGCATTTTCCTCGTAAGCTCAAGAAAAGGATCTAAATACCGATTTTTAAAAACATTGAAGACGTTTCTGAAAAACTAAACTTTTTGCAAACAAAAATGAAGTTTTTTTTCTCTTGCTTTTTTGCCTTTTTGTGAAACGTCATGCTCTATTTTTGGCTAATATGTGCTTCTAAAACTTATAAATTTGAAGAAATCTCACCAGGAAACCACTTGAATAGTGTAATAATGAAAAATATTTTTAAAAAACTAGCAATTGACAGCGTATACCAACGCCGAAGTTAGCTTCATGCGCCCCTAGACGGATTTGAAAATCGACCTCTTCCTATCCGCCAAGTTTCGTCTCAATCGGATCACTCCTTCTTGGTGCGCCGATTTTAGAGTGTATATGTTTTTCCTTTTAAATATTGCAAGTATTTTGATTGCTATTGAAATTCGCAATCACAAACTTTTCAGGAAATCGGTAAGGCTTAAGGCATGTTGAATCTCTATAGGGCTTTAAATCTACACAAGCCTTAGAGAGTTATTTTTTTTTTTTTTTAATTATTCTTTTTAGTTTGTTTCAAAAGCGTGGCAAATGATTTATGCATCAAGGAACATTCTTCGCTATGTGATCTCTTCATTGCTACTTATTTATTAATTTTTCCTTTGGTATACTGACGTATGGTTTCCTGGCCAGCATATCTTTTCGTATTTTTCATTATTATCTGAGATAGAGAAAGTATGTAGTACTTATTACTCGTAGATAGATAGTTGTAAAAGTTGTACCATAATATACGCAGTCATTGAGAAATAAAGTTTCTTTGCTGAACGAAATGTGCTCAATTACAAAGGGTCTTCATAAAATCTTGAAAGGATAAAGAAAGCAGATTTTAAAAAAAATAAGGTTTCTAATTATTATTCAATTGCTACTATCAGTTAACAATCTCTCTATAGCTATTTATATATCTTGTTTAACTTTTCAATTGTTAATAAAATACTTTTTATTAATCCATTCAAGTTCAAATACAATTTTTAACTTGTAGCGGATGACACTTAATATTAACACAGTTTTCTCAAACATGAATTCATTATTTGAATTCAATTTCTATTTTGCACTCAATATTATGACTATGTTATATGTATAAGCATATTAAAAAAAACTGTCAATATTAATTGAAGAGTAAATAAAATATTTTATTTTCCTTATTGACCTAAGAAGGAATTGACTTGAATTTTGTTTTCATATATTACTTGTTTTTCATTGCGATTTTTACCTCATCAATTGTCTGCAGGTGTCACTAACATTGTACACTGAAAGTGGCATCTTGAAAAAAAAGCTTACACGAGCACCACAAAGAGAGTTTTAAGGGTCGAGTCTCGCCCCCCCCCCCCCAGAACTTTTGGTATTGACACATACTGTATTACCAACTCTAATATGACAGTTTATTTCCATGTAAGAGCTGTCATTACAACGCCTTTACTCCCCAGAAGATAAATTCTGGCTGTGCTAGTGTCGTGTTGAAAGTTATTTAAATCTTCCTATTACTGTGAAAGGTTTCAAGTAAAGGTGTGCATGGAAGCGTATTAACGCTGTGCGGAAAAAAGCTTTGAGATAAATATTGAAATCCTCACATATAAAATAGCCACTGATCGCGTAATGCCCCTGACGTCATCAACAATGAAACTCGCGCCACGGCATGATAATTTGATATCATATTTTGGTAATGTTTGACGTACAAGAAAATGCTTCATTTTGACTAGGCTGAACTGGATCCGATAACTTATCAGTTTTACTGGTAATTACTGTCATTTTAGGACAACGGAGAAACGAAAAAGCGGTCAACGATTAACGCTATCTACTGGAGTTTAGGGTTTAGTCAGTGAAGTTAGGGTTAAACATTCAACTGTCAAAATATCACATCACAGGCAATTGCTTCGTTCAAATTTAGAAGCATTTTTTTACCAGTCATCCTGACGGGCGATTTTCTAGTTACACCATAATTGTGTTCACTGTATAAGTAGTTTTTTTTTTTTTAATGAATATCCTTTATCAGTGTAAAACTTAATAAACACGCTTCAATATTAAAAATTAAAAGACAGAATCCATGATTATTCCAGAAGACTCTGTCCGGCACTTTTTTTGTGTTGGAACAGCTGAGAAAGTTGCAACATCAGGCAATACATTATTCAGTACATAACTGTTAATAAACTTTTATTTTATGCTAAAATGAAAAAGCCGATGCATTTCATCGGCATGCTTAATGCTTTCCTCAACTCTGCATCTTTTGTTGCATTTCAACCGTCTGCAGTAAATGCAAAAATAATGATCGTTGCCAAACACAAATAATTACGTGACCAACTAACTGAATTTCTATCGTTTATTCTTATCCGTAGCACCGGGTTAAAATGTAAGGATAAGGAACGTTTCGTGATTCTTCGAATTTTGTTTATTTCATTCTTTCGAAGCCTCAGATCGCACGTAAAATGAATAATAAAATGTTGTCTAAGACTATATTTCTTCTGGAATGAAATAAATTCTATTGGGGTCGTTTCCAAAATTTTAAAAGTATTTTTTTCTGAAAGAACATGCTTAAAAACATGGGATCTAACTATTTTTAAAATAATTTATTTACGTTTAATATTTTTAAAAAAATACTTAAATCAGTGCGCTTTCATTGTTTAAATTTCTTGCCGGTGACATCACAAATGATGAAATGCGATTCTGTGTTGCCATTCACAGAGCAAAATATTTAATTCGCATCTTTACTAACGTGTATTCGCAACGATATGGTTGATAGCAAGCATATAGCGCAAATTTAATTCGCTTCTTGATTATCATAACGTGGAAACGCGATGCAAAGATGCGCCAAAGAGCATCATTTGTGACGTCATCAAGACCACGCCTTTTTTGAAAAATCAGACACCTTCAAAAAAATTAATTAAAAAATAACTGTTGGGAAAATGAAAAAAAAAAATTTCTGGGTAGATGGTTTTTTTTTTTTTTTTTTGCTTATTCTGTCAATTTCAGTGACTAAAAGTACTACTTTTGACTGAAAGAAACAACCCCATTCTTTACGGCTTGTATATTATTAGTATCACGTATTATTTCTGAAAATATATGTTCTTTGATCTGTTTTGCGGGATTTAAAATATAGAAAAATGATCAAAAGAGTCTGGTATGAGAACAAAGTCTTTTGATGTTTTGGGGGGAGACAGCTAATTACGTAACTATGTTTTTCTCCACTACTCTTGCGCAATAATTTTATTTTTTAAAAGCATCTATTTTTAGTTTGTTCAGTACGTTTTTGGTTGTTCTTTAAGGTTTTTTGTTTGGTTTTCTAATTTTTTTTTTAGTTATTACAGAATTTTAGCTTTACGTGACATATTATTTAAAGAAATGTATTACTCTTTTCTGCACTTAGAATAAAAAGCTAAATTGCCAAATGAACTCTTTAAATGAGAATTGATCTTTTTAATGGGTCTCAGCACTCTTAAAATGTTAACACGACACGAAATGTTAACACGACAACTACCCCTTATTTGAAATCTGGTAATTAAATTTCTACGTACGCTATAATTAAAATTTTATTTCTATCTGAAAGTTAAAATCTGCGAAAAAGCATGATATAACATACATTTAAACAGCAAAATTTCATTTTACGAAAAAGCATAATAAAATTTACTTTTTCCTCAAGTTCAAAAAATAGCAAGTAACAGCGAGCATTCTCTCTTACTGTAAATTGCATGAAAAGTCAAATATTATTTTTAAGTATTGCTATTTACTTTTCTCAGGACCAAAAGCTTTTTTTTTTCCTCTGAAAATTTAAAATTAACTATCAAATTTTACAAAAATTTTGGGAGACAATATTTAAAAAAAAAATTAATTTGAATTTTGACATCTTGAATTCAAATTATGTTTTTCGCAATCACGAGTGTGTGTATGTAGGCGTGTGTGTTTGTGTGTGGGGGTATGTGTATGTGTGTGTAGGCATGTGTGTTTGTGCCTGTGTGCTGGCATAAGTGTGTGGGTAGTTGTGTGTATGAATGTGGGGGGGGGGGGGTATGTGTATGTAGGCATAAGTGTTTGTGTCTATGTGCAGGCATGAATGTGTGGGTAGTTGTGTGTATTTGTGTGTGTATGTGTTGGTGTCTGTATGTATAAGTGTGTATGTGTTTGTGTGTATGTGTTTGTGCGTGTAGTTGTGTATGTATGCGTGTAAGTGTAGGATATGGACGCAACCTGGAGACGGTTTTCGCTATAGGTGCAGCATCGTGAGGAGTCGGACGACGGTGATGGTGCGGAGGGTGGAGGTGGGAAAATAAAATGATAGGAACGTCAAAAACAGTCAAATAATAAAAGCAATAAGCAATCGTGATTGCTCAAAAAAAAATAACTTTGGCTTTTAACTAAAATCGAGGCTTACGTCATAAAGATAGGCCACACAAACATGTATGAAAAGTTTTAGGAAGATAGATAAAAAGCGTTTTGAAATATCATGCGCGTAAAACAAAAAATAGACTTCGGAGATAAAGAGGCTTGCACAGCTGCTGTAGACAAAATTTTCAATGCGGAGAGTTCACGTTTTTTTTTTTTTTAGGTTAAAGATCCTTAGAGCTTTTCCTTAGAATTTTTTAGATCAGAGTTAGTTTGAGTTGAGTTCCTGATTTTAAAACTTCCTTTTTTCCTTAAAGGTTAGCATTGAAAATATAAGGAAAATATTACTATTCATTAGTACCTATCAATAATTTCCAAAGCACGATGACTTTTAATGGGCTTTTGAATTTATACAAAATATAAAATGATTGCTTTTGTGACAATGAGTCCGATATGAAGTGCCAAAAATGTCTCAAGTTTCTTATTCTTAAAGGAAAATTTGAATTGTGTTTCGAAAATATATTGCCTTATATGATAAATAAAAAATTAATATTTTTCTAGAAAAAAAAGCTTTTTTTCCTACCAATTCGAACTCTACTCGAAAAATAGAAAACACAAAGGCGCATGTATTTTGAACTTTTATCACTTTTTGATCCAGCGTACTGGAATGCTTAATTTAATCTTATCTTTTTCAATTTGAATACATGAAGTTACTATACAAATCTTCATAGTGTTGATGGAATGAAAAAAAATTTCTTATAAAAAATGTATTTTTCAAATGAAAAAATTGTTATTAGCAACTAAACACTTGTAACTAATTATAATTAATACATCTAACCACTCTCTGATTGGTTCTTCTTTATTCCATCATTTGAAATTACTTTCGACGATAGATGGGGCTAATAACCTCCCAGCATTATGAAGGCTGCGCAAATCCTAATAACAGCTTTACGACGACGCTTCCAGGTTGGCAGTAGGGAACTTGTCAACTGGTGACTGGCTACCAACTAAAAATTCGATTGTTCAGGTCTACTAGGATGCTATAAAACAGAAATGAAAATTTTTAAAAACTATTCGGAAATTTATTTTTTTCTGGTAAAAAGTTTCTTAGAATTTTTTTAGATGATTTATACGACGTATTGTTACTCACGTGACTCAAAATTATCCAAAGTGCAAGAGCAATTTGAACGAAGAAAATAATTTATTTTAAATGGTTTTATGATAATTATTTCTTAACTTTTACCAGTCATACAATTTTTTTTTTTTTCTGTCAGATGCCAATAGATACTGTAACACCATTGCAGTATGAGTAAGGCATAAACTATTGAAAAATTACACGTGAAAATTACCCGGACTGACTGTAAAATAAAACTTATTTAATCCGAACTAATTAAGAACGAGAGGAGTTCCTATTACCAAACCTTTCAGGTTACAGAACATTTTGTAGTTGTAGATGTCCTGTACATATATCTGCTAGAACGCATCTAAACGAGATCGTACACAGTATTACGGTAGAAACGAGCTGACGTGTGCGTCACATGACTTCCTTTTACAAAAAAGAAAAAAAAACTTAATGTTATTTCCCCATTATTGGCAATTTTAATGAGATTCAATAGTTAACTCTCTAAATATCACCAACAGTGGCCAAATTGAAACCAGATTTTAGAAAAAATCGCCAAATTTGTCGCCAAGTTGGCAACAAAACTTGGCGACCAAAAGACTGGCGATATATCGCTAAGTGTGGGCCAAATTATAACACCACTTGAGTTTGCATCGAAATTAACAATGATTTCCCCCCAAAAAGAGACAAAAGACCCCTTTAAAAAGACAATTGCAACAAAAAGAGGAGGTGCACAACTAGACCCCACTAGGAATCTATGTACCAAATTTCAACTTTCTAGGAGATACCGTTCTTGAGTTATACGATCTACATACGCACATACATACGGGTTTGTTACGATTCGGCGTGACCGTTTCGGCGCGGCTGTTTCGGCGCTGGCCGTTTCGGCGCTGACCGTTTCGGCGCCAGATTTTTGCATTCTGAACTTCGTGAATTTTAGAAGTTTTAGTTCGAAGAAGAAAAAAGATTTCTGAAAGAAGTATGTGAATTTGGCGCTCTAGAGGCTAGTTAAAATTTATTTTAAAAATTACAGTGCGGGGGAAAGAGGGGGCATATGTGACCCACGCATATTTTACTGCGATAACATAAAGTATCTTGAAAAAATAGCAAATAATCAATGCTGAGCCGTTTTGTGTTTCTGTGGTGATTACTTCTTTGTTGGAGCAGCTATTGGAAATAATTTCACAAATCTTCTTCACATGAAAACACTTTTCAAACAAACCGAAAAGCTCGACTTAACTATTGCACACACATGTATGGACATCAAAGTAAATTTAAGGCAATGTTTGATTTTTTTTATTGGCTAAAAAATCAATTATTTTTGAAAGTTATTTCTATATAAACACTAGTATTTTTCTGTAATCCATTTATAAATTTATTGCAAATTACTTTTTTTTTAAAAGTATTATTATTATTATTGCTTTTTTTGTTACCAAATAGTTACTCGACAGTTTAGTGCTGTAGAACAGTTACAGGAACTAAAAAGACACAAAATATTTTATTTTAATTTTAAAAAGTTTAAAATATTTCTTATTCATTATATTAGTCTTTATGAAACCTAAAAGCAATATATAATAATAATCTTTACATAATAAATATTATTTGTATCTTGTAGTCTTATAAGAAGTTTTTTCTTGTCAATCCTGTGTTCAAAGCACGCTACACAACTTAAAACTTTATAGAGAGCAGGGTTACGGGTCATTTTCTCAACACGTTAACTTTTTCCAATGACAAATATAAAAAATTCATCTTATTATTAGTTGACAGTTTTTAATTTTTTATAGAAAAGATATTTAAACAAGTGCACAAATTAATGATCAGCAACGAAAAAAATTCCATTTAAATTTAATGAGTTTTATATTTAAATTTCATAGAAAAATGTCAATGCTGTTTCCTAGCTTATCTACTTCAAAAAATTATGACGATGTTTTTAAACTTATATTTTATCAACTAATAATAATAAAAGAAAATAAAATACATCTTTAAAATTATTACTTCATAATACTTTTTACAAAACTTAAAAAACAAAAGATATCTTGAATTTTGAAGCAATGTTTGGCATATTTGTATGCAGACAATTTCGATTTTTGAACAAGTCGTATTGAAATGGGTCGCGCCGAAACGGTCGTGCCGAAACGGCGGCGCCGAAATGGGTTTCGCGCCGAAACGGCAGCGCCAAAACGGCGGCGCCGAAACGGCCGCGCCGAATAGTCCCATTCCGCATACATACATACGTACATATGGACGTCACGAGAAAACTCGTTGTAATTAACACGGGGAGTTTCAAAATGGATATTTCGGAGGTCTATACGTTCTTAGGCACTTATCCACGTGCGGTCGGGTTTAAAAAAAAAATCAACATTTATTCAGGGGTGAGCAAAATGGAAATTAAGGCCGATTTTTTAATGAAATTTTTTCACGAATACTATACTTCCTTTTTGGTAAAAGGAAATAAAAATTAGCTCAATAAACATACAATACAGTTCGGTACTTTACTACTGTGCATAGTGTGCTAATTAGTGTACTTTTTTTCAACCAACAGTGTGGTGTAGTGGTTAGACGCTCGTCTCTTACACTTGAAGGTGCAGGTTCAAACCTGGCTCCAATCGGTGGATTTTCAAGATTCAGAAAACCGACAGCGTCCATGTAGTATGATTATGCGGCATGTAAAAGATTCCTCGAATACTCATTTGTCTTGGAGTGCTCTTGGTCAAATAAAATTCGTAGTGCAGTTTCGCATCAAAGAGAACCCAGGTGTGTCCATCTAGTGAGAAAACTCCGCATCAAATGTGTATTCTTAATTTGCATCCGCCGATAGCGGTGTTGCATGAAAGAATGAATGTTATATAGGGAGGTCCCATAAAGTCTGCAAAGCAGTTGTGCCTCTAACGCAGCCTCGTCAGAAAAGAAAGAAAAAATAAGTCACTCATTTTTAAGCCAAACTAATTTTATGTACATTACATGCATTTCATTTCGAGAGGGGGGTGGACTTTCAGATTAATGGACGTTAGGATTACGGGGGCTCAGAAAAAGGAGTTGTTACTCTGATGGCTACCATGTAAACTGCAGAAGACTAGAATGTATCTCAAAACTACAAACGGTTCAATAACAAGTGCGAAAGGAAGTTTTCGTTAAAAACACGATTTAGCTCGAAAATCCAAGGATCATTTCCAGAAATTCCCACCGAAAGAGATTAAAATAAATCCTTTGTGTAACATGCTATCGATTCAGGCTTTAGTTTTTCTTCCTTCCGGTGCAAGAAATTTCAGAGGTATATAGAAACTTCTATTAGAGTTTCAGAACACATACGAGAGGGGAAGAAATCGTACTTTGTTACTGTGCAAGCGGATCACGTATTTATTTGTGTTTCCAAATTCCCATTCCTTCGGTATTTTCTGCGCAAAATTGCCCCTATCGAAAAGAATACCGGTAAGATGGTTTAAGAATTTTCAATGAAATAGATTTGTGGAAGATTGTTTGTGTATTATTACCGTGATCCGTTTATAATGGAAATGGAATTTCTGAGAAAAAAATCTGAAAAGAATGCTCTTTTCAATGTCATGGAAGAAATAGTTTCTTGAAAGACAAGTAATAAGTAATACAGTAGAATAAGAAGTCTAGTTAAACAGCTTGAATTGTTAGCTATTACATTATTTTTTGTCGCAAAGATATCACAATAACTTGTAAACCCTATTAGCCTTATGAAAGAGAATTTCGCTTAGATAGTTTCCGAATTTTCAATAAAATAGATTTGTGGACGATTGTTTGTGTATTATTACAGTGGTTCGTTTATTATGGAAATAGAACTTCTGGAAAAAAAATTCTAAAGAGAATGCTCATTTTAATGTCATGGAAAAAATAGTTTCTTTAAAGACATGTTACAATTAATACAGCAGAATAATAACTTTAGTTATCCAGCTTGAGTTATTAATCATTGCATTATTATGTCTGGCAAAGATATCACAATACCCTGCAACATTTGCCACCCGTATCAAAGAGAATCGTTTCGATAGTTTAAGAGTTTTTAATTCTCATATAGATAATAGCGAATTCACTGATCGCGAAACGCTCCTGACGTCACCAACAAGGAAACTCGTGCCACGGTATGATGATTTTCTAATTTTTTTGGTAATGTTTGACGTGCAGGGAAATTCTTTATTTTGAGAGGGCTGAACTGGATCCGATATCTTAACTGTTTGACTGGTAAGACCGTAATTTTAAAAAGAAGGAAACGAAAAAGTGGTCAAACAATGAACGTAATCTACTGAAGTTTAGAGTCCATCCACTGGAGAAGGTTAAAATTTCCAACTATTAAAATATCACCAAACAGGCAATTGATTCGTTCAAGTGTAAAAGCAATTTTCTCCGTCATACCTTGACGAGCGATTTTCTAATGAAATAGATTTGTGGGAGACTTTTGCGTGTGCGTTATCGCTGTGATCCATTTATAATAAGAAAAGAATTTCTGAAGGAAAAAAACTGCTAATTTTGATGCTACACAAAAAAAAAATAGTTTCTTCAAAATTTACGTAACATATACTAAAAAATAATATTGCACAACAGAAAACTAATCACTCGTTTCGAATTTTTAACTAATGCATAATTTTGTGTTGCAAAGATTTCAAGAACTTTTTAACCACTGCCACCAAAGCAGGTTCAAAAACACACAATGTTATTTTTTAGCTGAACTCAAGCACAACTAAGGTCATTGCATTCGAACAGAATATTAGTTTTGAAAAACTGGACTCATTTAATGAAAACATTCATAGTGATACATCCAAAAAATTTTTGAAAATTCGCTCTGGCTCATTAATTTTCCATTTGCATGCAGCTATTATATGTAATACATTTTATACATTACCAACAGCTTATTTTATAAATCAATGTATTAAGTATTGTAGGTTATGAGTATTGTTTTAAACTTTGTTTTTACACAAAATAATCTTTTCTATGTTTTTTTTTTTTTTTTTTTTTTTTTTTTTTTTTTTGACAAAACATGCTACAAAGTTTAGCAGATTATTTTTTTCTAGTACCGATGCACTTTTGCAAAATGCCTAATGCAATTGTTGCAACGTTAAAACTCAATCAAATGAGCAAAAAATTTTCTTTTGTTTTTAATTGAAAAACCTTTTTTTTTCTTTTACAAACATAGTTTCCCAATTTCTTTAGACTCTGGGGGAATGTTGAAACGGAAAATATCGTAAAATACATATATTTTTACTTTTGTTTTAAAATATTTGTAATGTATTAGCAACGTATGCTAGATTGTTGTGAAAAAAAGCCCCAACGTTTACTCCTAGTTTATAAAATTTACTGTTGTAAATAGTCTAAGTGGGAGAAAAAAGTGCAAATGCTCGATGTTAATCGATTTTATCTTTTCATGTCAACTGTTATAACATTGCGGAACTGGCGGTCTACAAATACTTTTCTAAACTTCAGAGCCAGACTGACGTAAGTCCAAAAGTTGCGATTTTCCGTTTATTAGTGCATAGCATATTGAAGCCTATTTCGCATCAAGTCATGTGAACGTTATTCTTAAAAAAAAAGAAATACTTCTTAATTGTTTACCAGTGTTAAAAGAACGCACGTCGCATCCTTTGTATGAGCTAGAAAAAAGTTTTTCCTCTCTCCTATAAAATTACTATAACATGATCTGCTTCCTTCTGACTCAGGGGTACAGTTTTATTCAACAATACTACATTTTCATTGAAATTATATTTATGAGCAGACGATTCTTGTGTTTAATTTTTTTTCAAATACATTTACATATACTGAAACGGAAATATGCATTGGCTGGAATTATTATAAAATACAGATAGTTATCAAAATAATGGAAACACCTATGAATAAAAGTGACATTTTTGAATGTGCTTCGTAAGTAATGAAGAACAAAATTAAGTATCTGTTTTTTTTTTTAAATATAAATAGCAACGTACATATCCGAGAATTAGCATTTTATTTAGGCGCTAGAGTAACGGCACCAGTAACAGATATGCTTAAGACATCGCTCTCAGGTTAACTCTCAATTTTCTGATCTCATTAATGCATTTAGGTTTTTTAAACTATTTTTCTCTCATGAAGCTACATCTCATCTAACGTTTTGCTGCTTCTGGATCCTCTGAAATAGTTCATTTTATTTTTATTTGCTCAATTTCAAAAGACGGTCTAAACCCCAATAACAGACACCGACAATTCTGATGATACCCAGTAGCAAATACATGAGGAAACGAGGAGTAATGGACAGAATTCCTCTATTCTCTTCAAAATGTGCAAAAGTTCCTTATTTTTAGATCTAAATCCTTATTAAATCCAAATGAACATGAAACACCGGCAGATCTCGTGGTGGCTGTTCATAACCTTCTACCACTGCCTTGTAATTACCAACTGGCTCATAAATTTCACTCTGATAGCACTCGATGGTTGCACCGCATTCGTGGATCGCAGCAACATCAGTTTTACCCGCCTAAAATTCTTATTATTTAAATCCAAACTTTTGACTGTTTGTTACTGAACCCTTGTCTGTTACTGATGCCGCTACCCTACGGTCAGGACTCTATCTCAAGGTTTAGTCGATACTTAGAGGCCTAATTATCAAAGTATATTAATGACTTATATCACATAATCACCGAAGAAATTAAAGCATGCAGTAAAAACTGATAATATTTACGCGCATTATCTTCTCAGTTAACTAAAGTATGTCAAAAAGAAAAGTAAACATTGTGCGAGTTAACAAACATTCTTAGAAAGGATTTTAATTTGATTCATACCCGTAATAAATCTCCATTTCCTCTGGGGAACGAAGCAGAGAATATGTGCAGCGTCAAGAATATGTACGCAGAGAAATCCTAGCAACTCAATTTGTTTTCTTTCAGACATCACATTTTCCTATTTTGTCTGCAGAAACAATGGGGATAAATATGGAAACGGATGAATTCTACCATGCCTGCGAGGAAGGGATATTTTCCAACACTTGGGGGAAAGATGGATAGCAGAGATTGTTGAGTTAAACACCGTGACCTTTAACTTCGAGGATATGTATTTTATTTTAAAGAGTTCTCCGCATCGTTTACAATTTCACATACAAAAGATAAATGACTTAAGGTAGTGTGGATGATAATAATCTTTGAATAATTCTAAAAGTATGCTATCAATTAAAACGTTATTAATTTGAAAACTGTTAGGAATTAAGCTTTTATCAATTAATGTAATACCTTATTTTTCGCCAAATTCGTTTTTAACGTAATTTTTTTTTTAATTCTTTGACAATCGAGAATCCTCATATTTATAATAGCCAATTCACTGATAGAGTAACTCTCCTGACGTCACCAACAATGAAACTCGCGCCATGTCATAATAATTTGATAATATTTTTTCGTAATGTTTGACATGCAGGGAAATGTTTTATTTTGACAAGGCTGAACTGGATCCGGTAACTTAACTATTTTACTTGTAAGTCATTTTAGGAGAATGAAGAAACGAAAAAGTGTTCAACAACGAACTCTATCTACTGGAGTTTAGGGTTAATCTACTGAAGTTAGGGTTAAAAGGTCAACTATCAAAATGTTACCAAACAACTTTATAGTTTGTTAAAGACCCGAGATTGCTCGCGCAGGGTATCTTATACTCGAGGAGGTTTTTTAGTATTTTTGAGTTCAATTTTTTTTTTTTCAAAAAAGTTGAAAATGCAAATAAGAGAAAAGAGTAATTATAAAATACTTTCTTTAAAAGACTTGCATTCAATTTCTACATTTCGTTTTGCGAATGCATGCCATATGGTCCATGCAAATGCTTTTGTCACACTTTTCACACACAAATTTGTTTTTTGTCTTTCATACTGGTGCTTTCAGTACAGCTTTTGTACGTTGACTTTGCTTTTTTAGCAGAGAATGAAATGTCTTCACTAGAGCCTAGTTTTAATTTTAAGTCTCTTGGAAGCATTGCGTATGCTTTAGTTCAGAACTGTGGCAGAAATACTCGCGCAGGGTAGGATACACCCTTAGAAGTCAATTCCAAAGAAACTAATTTTAGAATGTCCCCACCGTTTTTACCCCTTCAAGGTTATGACCTATGGGTCAGCTACTCAAGGAATCGTCCACTTCCAAAAAAAAAAAGGTGGGGAGAAATTTGATTGAAAGCGAAGATGTGGGTATGTCATATCTTGCGCAAGCAATCTCGGGTTAATCCCACCTACTCAATCAGGAATTTTCAAATAGACAGGGTGAAATATTTCTGTTTGTAATTTCTTTTTCTTTTATTTTATATGTGAAATGCATTTTTGTAAAAAATATTATCCTGATCGAAGTGAAATGAATTAAATTGAAAGCAGGGAATTGCTTCGTTGAAAAGTAGAAGTAATTTTCACACTGCTTTTTCAGTGTAAATTAAACAGGCACATAGTGTAGAAGCAATCTTCACACACAATAACACAGGGAATTTCTGTAAAACAATCTTCACACGCAATAAAATTCACTCTGATAACACTAGATGGTTGCACTGTATTCATGGGTCGCAGCAAGATCAGTTTTACCCGCCTAAAATTCTTATTATTTAAATCCAAACTTACGATTGTCTGTTAATGAACCCTTGTCTGTTACACATACATACATACATACATATAAATATTTTTCTGAACTTTTTCCAATCGTCGTTTCCTACGAGTATGTAACGACGGTTGAACAACCCATTTTGAAACGAAAAACATAGTGCCTTGTTCACAACTTATTCAAAGCATGTTCTTTGAACGAGAGCAAATATGAAGTTCAACTTTTCGCGGAACATGTTTCAAACGATTATGAGTGCACATGCACATGAAATATCCGTTTCAAGGTTATTTGATCTAAAAATATAAAAAACTATAGATTGATTAGTATCTTAAAGACACGTATGACGGATAAAGGACTTTAGGTAATGAAAAGGATAATCTTAGGATGATTCTCAGGGTAAGGCTTCAAATAAAACTCCAACTTCATTAATTTCAAAAATGTTTTGGATTTAAACCTTTAATAGTGGTGAAGGTGACATTATATTCTTTTCGAATTTTTTCAAAGTCAGCAAGAAAATTCAGATAACACTCAAAATTAGTACCATCATCACTGTTACTTTCGTTCCAAAACTCAATTTTTTCCCACTAAAAATAGCTCAAAAATTTCGATACATGTCCATTAATATATTTTGGTGGTCATAATGTTGTTTCCTTACCTTTTTGTACAAAATTAAAAACCACTTAACTTGCTTAAAGATTTTATATGCTATCTCGTGTAATAGAAGTAATTTCGATGTTACGTTGCTAGAAACCTTGAATCATTTTCCTCTAAGATTATTAATTCAGGAAACTTATTCATCCTAAGCTTTTTATAATGGTAACGCTAGTATAAAAATAACACCAACTACTTTATTAATATGAACAAAATATATATGAATACTAAATATATATTATAGTTTTAACAACCTGCGTTATTTCATTATTTGATATTCTCAATAAAATACCTCATCATAGGAGAGTCAAAACTGATCATTTCTTTACACAAAACGTCTGAAAAGCTTAGTATAACAATAACAAACAATTGTTGACATACGTCTTAAGCTAAACTCAGAAAAGAAATCCATCTTAGTTTTTCTAATATTTTTCCAAATGTCTTTTCCTCTTGTTATTTATACTGTAACACCGATTCAAGCACTCGAAATTATATTTAAGATTTACACAAAGCTGAAAGCCATTTCTATGTTATTGGTTAAAAATTATAGACGCCGTATGCTAAGAACATTTGAAAAATATGTGCTTGAAAAATTTTAAATGCAAATATTTAGTGCATTTTTTTAAATGCATTTTTTTAAATGCATTTTTTTTTTTCGTGTTTTAGAACTGTTTCAAAAATTTGTCTTCAAAAACATATATTTTATGTAGTAGGAGTTCAGACACGCGTAAAAGCAGGAAAAATAAACCAAGGATTTTCTTGATAAAACATTTTTTTTAGTAACTAGCATGCCAGAAAAAGAAAGGTGAAAATTCTTTTAAGTGATGCCCGACTCACTTTTCAATGTCTTTGTTTGCTTTAATCTCCTGCGATATACAAAATATTAAAACATTTCATTTTTATAAAATAAATACTGAACTGTTTCATGCTAGGTTATTATTTTTTCCTTAGTTTTATTCAAATGCACTTCAGTTTCGAAACTTTTTCGAATATTAGTGATAGCTAGAATGATAGTAGTGTAAGTAAAACATCTTACAATTTGCGTAGCTATGTAATTTTTGGTTTATCTTCCTTTTACCGGTTGCGCAAAAAAAGAAAAAAAATAGTTGCCACTAGGATCTCAAACGAACTGAAGTGTGCATCACATGACTTCCTTTTACTCCAATTTAAAGCCTCGGAGTGAGCAAAGAAACACTTTAAATATTTTCACCCCCAAGTTTGTTGCGAACCGAACCAAAGAAAACGCTTTATACAGATAAAATTTTCGCAATACAGTCGGACCCCGACTTACGCGAGAGATACGTTCCAAGGCTCCTCGCGTAAGTCGAAATTTCGCGTTGTGGAAAAATGTTGTGAATATGATATTTTATTAACATACTCAATCATTTTAGACATTTTAAAACTGTTTTAGATCATTTTTTAACTACATATTACCATTTCTTACATAAAGAGCTGAATGTTTACCGTGTTTTTTTTTTTTTTTTAAAAAGCTGCATTGTTCAACATAAAATACTCTTACGATGCACAAAACCAGTGATCAACGGAAGAGAAAGACGTAAAAATAAATCAATACGGTACGTACAGTATGTAGTAATAATAAAGCACTGCACTGTTTAAGTACTATAAAGTAGAGACAATAAGTAACATTTATAACTTAAAAATTTGAGGGTATGATTTATACTGCGAAATCTGATCGTCATTCTAATATATTTTTAAATACAGTAGCTTCGCATTTACTTTTATAACTTTACACCTATGGTAACACCCTTTTTTTAGGGTCTCTATAATCTACAATAGAAGAGCAGATTCCAATTTCATACTGTTTGCATTTTGAATAAACACTACTCTGCGAGCTCCATATTAAAACTAAGTTCTGGACTTATACGAATTGCCTGCTCTTGACTTTTAACTATACGAATGACAGATTCCCTCATACTTAATTGTCGTACTACCTTCGACCCACTTTCTAGATAAATAAGATAAATAAATACCTTTATGCTAAAAAGTAAAGTAAGAAATAACAACGTCAGAAAGCACATATTGCAGATTACTGCAGACACGTGTTTCGGCGAACGCCTTTTTCAATGCTCATTCATACGCTCATTACATTTTGCATTGAAAAAGGCGTTCCTTATAACGCCGAAACACGTGTGTGCAGAATCTGCAATTTGTGCTTTCTAACGTTGTTATTTCTTACTCCACTTTCCAGTTGTTCAAGCTTATCAAGAATCTTTACTTTTTCTTAAATTGTTCTAAACTTTCGCTTTTTGTTTTCATCTTCAAACTTTAGGTGATGAAACAGCGTGCCTTGGTGGCACAATATTTCATCACCGTTTATATTTAGAATAATTAAATGAAACATGAGGAGTGGTGATGTATACACACTAATGAAGCAATGTTTATAGTGCGGTGTGTGGGAACTTGCGCAGTCAGTGATGCTGAAAAGATTAAAGTACATTCACACGAAGTCTACGTTTAGTAGTCAGTAACAAGGCTGAAACTTAGCATCACGATTCCTTTCCAAACATTTTCTCGATGAGAGCGAGAAATTCGCTTTAGCTCTAAAATTCGTTGCTCCTGAAAAACTCGCGTTATAGCCATTTCGCATAAGTCGGATCGCGTTGTAGCGGGAGTCGACTGTACTGGCAGTTTTAATGTGATTCAATGGTTAACTCTCTAAATATGGCCAAATTGAAACCAGATGAAAAAAAACGTCAATTTCATCGCCAATTTGGCGACAACTTGGACCAAACTTGGCGACCAAAAGCTTGGCGATATATTGCCAGGTGTTTACCAAATTATAGCACTGTATGAGTTTACATTGAAATTAACAATGATTTTACCCCAAAGAGGTGTAAAAGACCCCCTTTAGAACATCCGAATGCAACCAAAAGAGAAGGTGCACAACTAGACCCCACTTGAAGTCTATGTACTAAATTTCAACTTTCTAGGACATACCGTTCTTGAGTTATGCGAGATACATACACACATACGCACATACATACGTTCATACGGACGTCACGAGAAAACTCGTTGTAATTAAATCGGGGATCGTCAAAATGGATTCTTCAGGTGTCTAGGCGATACGTTCTTAGGCATGTATCCACGTGCGGTCGGGTTGAAAAAAAAATCAATATTCATTCGGGGGCGAGCAAACTGGAAATTAAGGCCGAATTTTGCGTAAAAATTTTTTTGCGAATACAACGCTTCCTTTTTTGTAAAAGGAAGTAAAAAATTTCCACCAACCGTAATTGCTGTTCAAATGAAAATGTTAGACTGTAAAATTTTCACGTACAATGTATGCTTACAGTTTAGTTCAGAAACGTTTCTGGGAACTAATGGGCAACTGATGTGTCCGATTTCTGCAAGTAACGTATCTTGCAAAAATGTTTTCCGGCAAAATTCCTGGATTTTTTTTTTTTTTTTTTTTTTTTTGAAGAATTCAGTAATCTCCCCGGTTAAAGCCAGTTGTGTCTTTGGAACCTTCGGAGAAAGCTTAAATAGGTTTAATATAACATAGCTTGGAACCTTCCTGCTTTGCAAAGAAATCTCCAAAAGCATTATTGCAATCATGGCCCAAACTAATTGCAAGTACGTACCATGAATCTAACTCGCCCTGCATTTCTTGAAAAGCTACGGAATCAGAAACTTATTCGCGCTCATTGGGACTTATCAATCTGGACGGACCATAATCGAATTGAAGCCGATACACTGATTATTTACGCTCAGTTAATCTTTATACTAGTAGATGAAAATATTTTTCACACCAGTGAGAAGTGTGTATTGTTCAAAAAAAAACTTTTTGGAATTAAATAAGAGTGTAAGGAGATGGCTGAAGATCCAGATCTTGAGTCTACTTGTCGTTTGGCCCTTGCTGGCACAAGGACTAGAAAAAAAAAAGATTTTAGTTAGGTTTTAAAATGTGTGATTTCATTTAAAACATTTCCATCTGCACTAAAAGAATATTTAACTTAAGCGTTTTAGAATAGGTCAAAAGAAAATTTTGACTTAAGGAAAATATGATTTCGATTTCGATTCTGAGTCACAACTGACTGCAACTGTATTTATGTCGAGGACTGCATACTAAGTGCCTTGCCTCCATTATTTTTTATACCGATAGATAGCAACACCATCACCGGATCGAACAGTTAATGAGAATTTAGAACTAGACCAGGAGCTAATAGCTACCTGGTGCTAGCACCCCCAGAGGTATCGTTTCACTTGGAGGACATTGAGACCACGAGCATATTTAACGTCGCCCAGTCCCCTTTAATGACGACGGTGGATCTTCGACCATCGAGGTTCGAACTCAGGACCCTCCGGCCCCGAATCCGACACTCTACCGATCGGGCTACCACGACCCAAAATATGATTAATATATGCTTGATAAAATTGAAGTCGCTAGCTTGCAGTCATTCCATATTCGATAGCTAAAAAATAGTTTCTCTTGATTTTAAGAAACATAAATCAGTATCTGATGTATAATTTCAAAAAAATCTCTTTACAAAATTAAAAAAATTAAGTTGATTTTCATAGTAGCCATTTGAAAGGAATATTGATAAGACAAATATATACAAATCAATATTATTAAGTTATATCTCATTAAATCAATATACCATATTTAAATATTAAAACCGAAATCCAACGCATTTGTTCCAGTAAGGTTTTCTTAAGTTCCTTTTCATCGACTCCTTAGAAGTATTAAAGAGTGTTTATTCCTTCGAATATTAATCAAAATATTACCTTTGCTTTTGATGAGCTAATGTTTAATTACCAACATTTTTCTGATTTTGTTTATTCATTAACATCATTAATTTGTCACTTGTTCATTCTTTAGATGTAAAATCAGAAACCAATTTAATGCAATGCGAACTTTCTACTGAACATGGAATGTTATCACATCAGTTACAAAAAAATTCTAGGATTCTTCGCTGAATTAATTACTACCTGATGATAAAAAGCGACGTCATTTATTAATTTAAACAGGAAATGTTTGAGACATTCGTCATAATTAGAATTTGTAATTAATTAAAATAACGTCGCTGATCATTTTTAATGCTCATGTATTACTGGATTTTAAATTTCAAAGAAAAAGTATGAAATTTGAACATTATCTGATTTTTAATTAAAGTCGGCTATTTTCTTTACTGTGAGAAAAGGTGCAGATTAGGTTTGCTATCGGAAAAAATTAGAAATGTTGTGGGAAAGTGGAAACTTTGGTAAGGAGACACTTTAACCGAAGATTTTCATCATGCCGGAAATTAAACAAAACAAGTTTAATTCAGCATGTAGATAAACGTTTTGTGATTCTAGAAAATCACATTAATAAATGAATTTAGCTTTCAACTCAGAGAGGAGAGAAGTATAATTTTATTGACCTTTATATATATTGCCGTGCCACAGTAACTGAAAAAACTTTTTTTTTTGAGCAATCACTATTGCTTATTGTTCTCTCTTGACTGTTTTGGCGTCCTATCGTTTTATTTTCCCACCAGCACCCTCTGCAGCACCATTGTCGACCGGCTCCTCACGATGCTGCTCCTTTAGCGAAAACCGTCTCCAGGTTGCATCCATATGCTACACACACGCGCATACATACACACACATATATATACACCTACACACACAAACACATACATACACCTACAAACACAAACACATACATTCACCTACACACACAAACACATACATACACAAACACATACACACCTACCTACACATTCACATGCACGCAACTACCCATACACTCATACCTACACACACATACACATACCCCCTCCCCACACACCTACACAGATACACACAATTACCCACACGCTCATGCCTGCACACACACACTCGTGATTACGAAAAACATAATTTGAATTCACAATGACAAAATTCTTTTTTTTTTTTTTTTTGGTCAGCTATGGTTTGGTAGCTTTACTACATGAGCTTGATTATTTGGTTTTCGCCAGAAAAGAAGCGCGAAAAAAAAGGCTAAAGACATCATTTCCCTATTGTTAGTATTAACAATAACCCCCCTTAACGCATTTCTTCCAATGTCTGGAAAACTCGTTTCTGCTGATATTACCATTTACCTGCCCAAGGCTATATATATATATTTACAGTCGAACCTCCATATATCGAACTTCCACATATCAAAATTTTCTATATATCAAAATTCTAGCAAAATTCTATGTTCATTATGTACAAAAAATGTTTCTATACATCGAAAAAATCTCTATATATCGACATTTTTTTCGAGACATTCGTAGATTTTTTTTTCCACTTTAGACTGTTTGTTTCATGAAAAATACTGTAAAACCAGTTTCAATTTATCCTTTTTGTCTGTTGATTATCATTCCTAGTCTTCTTAGCTTCAGTAAAAATCATCCAAGTTAAGTAAGTAGATTGATTTTTTACTTTTCTCCCGATCACATTGTTAAAACGAAAATCTCCTGATGTTGCGATCAAGTTGAATTGCCGTAGAATATGAAGATGCATTTTGGCGTAAAATTGTAATCTCCGTTAATTTTTAATCATTAACTTTCATTTAATTCGATGCTCCTATAACTTATAAATTGGGTTTCAGACGCGAAAATTAGCTTTTATTTTAATGTTTTAGGATACTTTTATGACAAAATAAGATCGTTCCCATATATCGGAATTTCTATACATCGAATTTTTTTCCGGCAATTTGCTACCTCGAAATATGGAAGTCCGACTGTATGTATATACTTTGCTAATTTCTATCCTAACTTAACTCTTGGTACAATATTAAATTTAAACTTGAACTTTTAATATTTTCAAGAATCATTCGTTATCAACTAGTAAATTAGCTATCAAAAAAGCGCTAAGAACTTTGTATACATACATATATATACTGTATATATTCACTGGAAAAATAATGTTCTAAATTACCAATCATTGTTAAGTCTTCTCTAATTTATGTCATTAACTCTGCTTACACTTTTAATTTAGTATTGAACTTTATTTAATTACCAGTTTAAATATTTGAACTAAATATTTTTAAGAAACAATCGTGATCAATCAGTAAGCTAGATATAAAAAGAGCTAAGAGCTTTATATATTCTTACGCGCTCGGTGCCAACTTCAAACTTTCTTTAAATGACGTCACAGTTCTTGAGAAAAGCGCAGGAGATTTATTTACAGCTATGTACAGGAAATGTAGTTACAACTGCTAAATTAATCATCAGCAATTAGGCAAATATCAATTAACACCGTAAACTCGACTATCACACACGTATTTACTTCAAAATAGGCAAAAACACAGCGCAAAGGCTAATACACACAGAGCCAAATACATGTTCTCAACGCAACGGCTCAGAAGCAGTCGAAATTTTTATCACGCGCGAAGGCTATTCATAAATTCTAGAGAAGTGTCGACAAAATTCTAAACGCTTCTCGATGTTTTTTTTTTCTTTTTTTTTTTATTCCATTCACAAGTCTTATCGTTCAGAAATGGAGGGGCCATATACTTCATTTGAATGTAAGGGGGTTGTATATTCATTACAAGAAACTATTTACAGGTTAGGTTACTACAATAATTTTAGATGATGAATAATGGAATAAGCCAGATTACAACAAATTATAAAAAATATTACTATTTACAGAATTTGTAGCAATATATTATATATATACAGTAAAACCTGTAAAGTTGACCACCTTTGTAAGTTGACCACCTGTCTAAATTGACCGCTTTTGTCAGGAACGGAATTAGTCCTATCTTATATAATGAAGGAAAACCTCTGTAACTTGACCACCTCTCTATCTTGACCACCTGTCTATATTGACCACTAATATACACCAGCTTTGGTTTGGAGTATTGTAAAAAAACCTTTGTAAGTTGACCACTTGGCAAAAGCATTAGATTGTACTAAAAGTGTAATCAGTTATGCATCAAATAAGCAACCAAACATTTTTAAAAACACCAATGAATATTTATGTTTCTATCTAAAAACATTCGGTTTATGTTAAGTCCCAGAAAATGCGCCAAACTTCATTAAGAAGTTATTTTGTTGAAAAGTAGATTACTATTGTTACAAATGTACAAGAAAAAAATCAAAGAATTTAAGTCACTTTTGACTTATTATGAATTTTTAGGAATTGTTCATGTCAAGTAAGTAGTTTTTCATAAGCAATGAGACATTTTTTTTCTTCGATCGATTTACAGACATTTTGAATTTGTATGATAATTTACGCGTCATTCTGGTAAATAATCTCTAAAAATATTTTAAACCATTTTACTTATTGTCTTAAAGTAATGTTAAACAATGAAATGAAGTTTAAAGTATTCCAATTAGTTAAAAAATGAATGCATGGGGGAAGAAATGGCAAAAAAAAAGTTTTTGTTACTATCCTCTATAAGTTGACCACCTGTCTAAGTTGACCACCAAAGTACTGCACCGCAAGTGGTCAACTTACACAATTTTCACTGTATATATATATATATATATATATATATATATATATATATATATATATATATATATATGAAATAACTCAAAGTTTTTTTATTTTCATTTAACAAATACTCTTTTCTGTTTTGACGCACAAAATTTAAAAACTGTTCCGTTCTATCTCAAGAGATCAAAGGCTTCGCCATCAGAAACTTTTAATCAACGACCATGATACTGCCATTCAAATGAGCAGTTAAAGCCCTGAGGGAACGCTTTGATCCCTTACAAGAAGTCGTAAACACGTAATTCAGCGTCATTCATACTGATTGAATTTCTGGAAAATGATCGGTTTTGTTTGAGCTAAGTGTAACTTGACGGTAAAGGAGAGAAATGGTTTAAATAGATTTCAAGAAAATTCTCCTTTCAGATATATGAATGAATATTTTCGGATTAAGATTATTTATTAAAGAAGAATCTCTTTGAGCTTTTAATTTCAAAAACAAATGCATTTCGTCTATATTAAAGGCACCGTTTCTCATTTTTAATGACTTATAAAAATAATTGAAGTAGTAAATTTGTGAATAATTTTGAAATTTTTTGTTCTTTTAACCAACGAACAGTTTTACAGTAGATCCACTACTACTCTATTACAGTATACGTACAGTACAGTACAGTTTCGCTTATAAATATCTCTTTTTTTTTTTAAATATTATATGAAGTTACTTATTTTCTTCATGTCTATACTGCCTTATGCTGTCTGTTTTTTTTTTTTCTTTCTTCTCGGATAGGTAGGACTAAGGCCCCTATATATACGAGCCGACGCATCAGCTTAAGATCAGCCTTTTTGGATCGGAGCGCGTGTTTGAGTGGTTGCCTTTTCTGGCAAGTTATCGTGTTTGTTGAGTTTTCTTCGGGAACAATTATTAGCGGCACATTAATTATTTATTAAATAAAATATTATTTTTGGCTAATTTGGCGAAACACGAAACTTTTCTCTGGTAATATAATAAAGCAAATGAAGCGCTGATGCGTTACATGCACGCAAAAACAGAAACTGATGGATGCAAAACAAACCACAAATTTATTGCACAAAGACAATTTCACACAACATTTTAGGTCTTAGGAAAGTTTTAAAGCGATTGATGAAATCTCTGCAGAATGCAGCTGTAATACATGCTTCACAAGCGCACTCTGTCCGCAATAACGAGACTTTAAAAAAAAAAAAAAAAACTTTCATCAGTCGCTGTGCCTTTGTTGCGATGTATGTATTAAACTACTACAGGTCGTAACTTTTAACAACTACTCTAAATATTTCCTAAAAACTAAAATGTTGGATAAAATCATCTTTGTGTAACAAATTTGTGACCTGTTTTTCATTCATCAGTTTCTGGCTTTGTGTGCATGTAGCGTGTTAGCGACTATTAGTTCCTTATTATTCTTTGTTTCTAATCCTCCCCTCTCGCACCCTTTAGATTTTTTTCCAAGAGCTTGGATTCCCTCTGTAAGCAAGCATGTATATTAACGGATATACTGGTGTATACATACATGTACTGGTGTATACACACATAAATGTGCGTATAGACGTCTTTTCATGTACATGTAATAGTGTTTACACGTAAACATATGTATATACTCGTGCAAACCAAATATATATATACATGACTAGACACGTACAAACACGCACTGGATGTATCCACGAATTAACTCATGTGTACCAGTATATATATAAATGTAGACTTATGTATGTGTATATACGTCTACTGTACACGTATATACTCAGGTAGGCACGTATATATTTGAGATACAAGTGCGTACGCGCATATGATATTCCTTCATACGCGTATATACAATAGACATGTATATACTCGTGTATACACGTATATACTTGAATAGTCATGTGCGTGCATGTATCTGATGTATTCATGTATCTACTCATATATGAACATGTTTACTCATATTTACACGACACGTATATACTCGTGTATACCCGCATATACTCGTGCATATATACTTGTAACTATAAAAATAACCAAAAAATTCAAATATTAGGGTTATTTGTAACGGTTTTGCATCTATTTTTAACTATGACCACTTTACCCCATGGTATGACCACTTTTCCCCACCCCATGGGGAAAGTGATCATAAATACATAGGGAAATGAAAGTGTTATAAAACTACTTAAATCAATATTTTTTCCCCTGAAATCAATGTTCCGAGTTCTTTAATAATGCAATATAAAAAAAAAAGACGAAAACAAAAAATGTTGAAGTGTTTAAAGAATTCATTGTATTCATTATCCTTTTAAGTTGGAAATCTACGATTTTATGACCACTTTACCCCACCAGACCCTACTACATAGTTAACATATTACTAGATAGATGGTGCTAAAAGCAGAGTAAATTGTTCACCATTTCACTTTGCCCCGCTATTTCACTTTGCTCCACATTCCTTTACATATTACACGAGCCTCAATTTGGTCTAATCTGGATAGTTCACACCAGGGTTTCCAGACGTCCCGGATTTCAAGGGACAGTCCCGTATTTTGAAAAATTGTCCCGCGTCCCGGGGAACTTCCATACGGGACGGCTTAAGTCCCGTATTCTAGTTAATAACAATATTTTATAATAGGTGAAAGTATTTTAGGGTAAAAATTAAAGTAAAAACGAAAAATGTGACTAAACTAATTAGCATCTGTTCCTATCAACGTCGATCTGTATACCGAACTTCGTTCTAATGCTTGATTTATTCTTTGAGTTTCTCCAAAAGTATCTCACAAATAAACATACTCAAAGGAATCTTTCGAAAGCTATAGAAACATGATTGTTTATTACCTCTTAAAAAACACCATTACCAGTAATTGCCCTCAACCACAAAAATATCACCCCCCCCCCCCTTTCACTCTTAGAAGCCTGTCCCGTTTTTGCTGTTCTTAAATCTGGCAACCCTGGTTCACACTCACATCTTTTCTTTACTATACATGAGTGTGCACCAGCCTAACTTCCGTGAAAAACTCGAATAGACTAACTCATTCTCCTACTGAATCTCTTTCAAACAAATTAACCCTATTTTCAAACTAACTCCACTTTGTGGTAACTATTCAAAAGCCACGCAGTTTGCTAGTGCTCATGATGAAACGTTGTTGATGCATCAAAACAAATCACAGTTGGCTGTTTTTGGAAAATTTGCACTTAAATAACCGAGAGTTTCAGAAAAAAATGTTTAAAAAGAGTTTCGAGTTTCCGCTACTTCAGTACGAAATTCTTTAGTCAGATCTGTGCTCCTATTGTGAACAGTCTCAATGGTTTATATTTCATTATCAGGAACCCATAGGATACTGTAATAATGAAAGAAGTTTAAATAAGTAGCAACCAAAGAGCTAACATGTTTGTGGACGCATAAGTTTTTTGCCCTCGTGTCTCTGCTATCTAAATATGAGTTTCTTAAGTCAGCCGATTTTCTTAAAAAGGCGCCAAATTTAGCGCGTTTAGATGGGTAATGGCATTCATCTTTCAAATGTTTTGGAGTTGGATGTCCTGCCACATGCAGAAGGTGAAATCGCCTGTCCCTTTATTTCTCGCCAAGTCCTTACATGTGGCACTTTTATTAAAATTTTGGCTGATAATAGGACCTTAGGACCTTATACGTATACGGGGAGGGGAGGGCAAATAATTTTTCATCAAAAAATACCTCAACCTATTCTTCCGATAACTACTTTGTCAGCTTTTTTCATTCTAATATTATTCGTGTGGTTCCCCGGTTAGAACTATGTTTCGTGTTAGTATTACAAATATATATCTATTTAAAAAAAATCCAGCGTTTAACATCTTTTGAGCTAGAATTTTATTACTTCCGCTTTCACCAACGAAAATTACAGATTTAATGACGTGTTAAAAAATGCAAATAACTTCTTGAAACTTCACACGCTCATTAAGCACTCAGAACAGTAAAATGTTATGAATTTTAAAACCACTGTCTCTACTAGTTTGGGAGCAACTCAATTTGGTATTTCCAACATTATATCGCGCCAATACGTTACACGGGTCAGCTAATTTCTTTCATTAAATCAAATATTCATTTCACACTAACACAGAATAAAAATCTCTTCTATAATTCCATTAAATAAAAAACTTAATTCTTTAATCTATTCCATCATGAAATATTTAATCTATTTTATCTTTACTATAACTTTAAGTGAAAAAAAATACGAAGCATAAAAATTGTTTACAAATTTTGAATACGTATGATGCCTTTTCTCATTCATTTAC